>NW_024058976.1:0-37500 GCF_016432855.1 Salvelinus namaycush
CTTTTGTTATTTGCCTGTTTGGGAAATTGCGCGATTCTTGCAATTCTCTTTCAGCCTCTCATCAACTAGCTGTTTTTGCAGAATGTTACAAATACGATAGTTATTCACTAGTCATATTAACTAGGTGTTATTTCCATTACCGTAAGTCATTTATTTATCAACTGGTTTTCAACAAAGCAGCAGGACATGCAGGCGCTAAATAGTTGTCAGAAGTGGGTGTCGAACACACGCCTCCAGGGGAGACTGTGACCTGAATGGCTTAATGGTTATTTTCAACGCAATTGTGTTTTTGTTATATTTTTCGGGTTTAACAAGGCATCTCACCTATGACGTGTGGCTTGACTTTAGATGCGGCGAGTTCGATTACCCTGCAGACTATAAGAGTGTCTTCAGAATATGGCCATTTTGACATGAATATAAAAATCCCTCATATAGGACCCAAAAAGTGTCTGGAGCAATCCGTGACAACAGGTCCACATGTCAAAATGGGGGAAATCTTAGCAAAAGGCTTAATGGTTATTCATGAGAATCGTGTTGTTGTATTTTTGAGTGTATCATGGGATCTCACCTGAAATCTGTGGCTTGCCCACAAACCTGTAACCTATGCTACTGTTGACCTCAAGAGCTAGAAGGATGGATAACCAGGTGTGTAAATGTGTGAGGTGAGATAGATGGCCTGCAGTCCTATCCCAAATGGACACCTGATCCCTATGTACTTGTGGAGATCTGAGAGGATGTGATTGGTATATGAAACACGAATAAACTTCCACCTCCGGAGGGGTCCCAAAAAAATGTATTTTCGTTGTCGGCAGGATTCGAACCTGCGCGGGAAGATCCCAATGGATTTCTAGTCCATCGCCTTAACCACTCGGCCACGACAACTGTGACAGTAGAATTTTTTGTTAGAAGTGAAGGGCCCGGCAGGCATAGCCTACAGCAAATGATAATTTAATAACTGAAGGATAATGTAGTAACTCACTATAATACATTAACTTCATGAAATGTTCCCCTCATTCAGTTGTTATTAAGTACTGCTTTTTCTTATTTTCTTTGCCCAGCTCCAGAAGGTTGAGAGGGTTAATTTACTAATTGTTATTTCACTGTGTGAAGTTGTTATTTCATCTTCTGATTATTACTGCAAAGCAGCATGACTCCTGCGTGAGAGCAGCTAAACATCTGTCAGAAGTGGGATTTGAACCCACGCCTCCAGGGGAGACTGCGACCTGAACGCAGCGCCTTAGACCGCTCGGCCATCCTGACTACTGGACAGTAACTGGGTTTCGGGTTAAAGAGTAGAAGACCAGTAAATGACCAGTAAATAAAGACCAGTAAATGCACGATACTGACTTGCACTTTCAATAGTCATTTGTTTTTATCAATTAAAAGCTCCAGTCATTGATTTAACCTCAATATGGCCTTCAATGGGAAACGCGTAGAAAATCGTCATTGATTGAGCGCTAAAGTGGCCTCAGAATATGGACATTCTGATATAAATGATCAAATTGCTCAGATAAGACCGAAAAGGTGTCTGGAAGTATGAGCAACCATCAGGGTAAGAGTGACAACAGGTCCACACGGGGGAAATCTTAACAAATGGCTTAATGGGTATTTTCAGCGCAATCTTGTTTTTATTTATTTTTAGGGTTTAACAAGGCAGCTCACCTGTGACCTGTGGCTTGACTTTAGATGCGGCGACTTCGATTACCCTGAAGACTATATGTTTGTTCTTCCCGCCAATACAATCCACTGACAACGACCGACGAGTTGTGCCTTCCGAGATGCCTTTTGTTATTTGCCTGTTTGGGAAATTGCGCGATTCTTGCAATTCTCTTTCAGCCTCTCATCAACTAGCTGTTTTTGCAGAATGTTACAAATACGATAGTTATTCACTAGTCATATTAACTAGGTGGTATTTCCATTACCGTAAGTCATTTATTTATCAACTGGTTTTCAACAAAGCAGCATGACATGCAGGCGCTAAACAGTTGTCAGAAGTGGGTGTCGAACACACGCCTCCAGGGGAGACTGTGACCTGAATGGCTTAATGGTTATTTTCAACGCAATTGTGTTTTTATTATATTTTTCGGGTTTAACAAGGCATCTCACCTATGACGTGTGGCTTGACTTTAGATGCGGCGAGTTCGATTACCCTGCAAACTATAAGAGTGTCTTCAGAATATGGCCATTTTGACATGAATATAAAAATCCCTCAGATAGGACCAAAAAAGTGTCTGGAGCAATCCGTGACAACAGGTCCACATGTCAAAATGGGGGAAATCTTAGCAAAAGGCTTAATGGTTATTCATGAGAATCGTGTTGTTGTATTTTTGAGTGTATCATGGGATCTCACCTGAAATCTGTGGCTTGCCCACAAACCTGTAACCTATGCTACTGTTGACCTCAAGAGCTAGAAGGATGGATAACCAGGTGTGTAAATGTGTGAGGTGAGATAGATGGCCTGCAGTCCTATCCCAAATGGACACCTGATCCCTATGTACTTGTGGAGATCTGAGAGGATGTGATTGGTATATGAAACACGAATAAACTTCCACCTCCGGAGGGGTCCCAAAAAAATGTATTTTCGTTGTCGGCAGGATTCGAACCTGCGCGGGAAGATCCCAATGGATTTCTAGTCCATCGCCTTAACCACTCGGCCACGACAACTGTGACAGTAGAATTTTTTGTTAGAAGTGAAGGGCCCGGCAGGCATAGCCTACAGCAAATGATAATTTAATAACTGAAGGATAATGTAGTAACTCACTATAATACATTAACTTCATGAAATGTTCCCCTCATTCAGTTGTTATTAAGTACTGCTTTTTCTTATTTTCTTTGCCCAGCTCCAGAAGGTTGAGAGGGTTAATTTACTAATTGTTATTTCACTGTGTGAAGTTGTTATTTCATCTTCTGATTATTACTGCAAAGCAGCATGACTCCTGCGTGAGAGCAGCTAAACATCTGTCAGAAGTGGGATTTGAACCCACGCCTCCAGGGGAGACTGCGACCTGAACGCAGCGCCTTAGACCGCTCGGCCATCCTGACTACTGGACAGTAACTGGGTTTCGGGTTAAAGAGTAGAAGACCAGTAAATGACCAGTAAATAAAGACCAGTAAATGCACGATACTGACTTGCACTTTCAATAGTCATTTGTTTTTATCAATTAAAAGCTCCAGTCATTGATTTAACCTCAATATGGCCTTCAATGGGAAACGCGTAGAAAATCGTCATTGATTGAGCGCTAAAGTGGCCTCAGAATATGGACATTCTGATATAAATGATCAAATTGCTCAGATAAGACCGAAAAGGTGTCTGGAAGTATGAGCAACCATCAGGGTAAGAGTGACAACAGGTCCACACGGGGGAAATCTTAACAAATGGCTTAATGGGTATTTTCAGCGCAATCTTGTTTTTATTTATTTTTAGGGTTTAACAAGGCAGCTCACCTGTGACCTGTGGCTTGACTTTAGATGCGGCGACTTCGATTACCCTGAAGACTATATGTTTGTTCTTCCCGCCAATACAATCCACTGACAACGACCGACGAGTTGTGCCTTCCGAGATGCCTTTTGTTATTTGCCTGTTTGGGAAATTGCGCGATTCTTGCAATTCTCTTTCAGCCTCTCATCAACTAGCTGTTTTTGCAGAATGTTACAAATACGATAGTTATTCACTAGTCATATTAACTAGGTGGTATTTCCATTACCGTAAGTCATTTATTTATCAACTGGTTTTCAACAAAGCAGCATGACATGCAGGCGCTAAACTAGTTGTCAGAAGTGGGTGTCGAACACACGCCTCCAGGGGAGACTGTGACCTGAATGGCTTAATGGTTATTTTCAACGCAATCGTGTTTTTAGTTATATTTTTCGGGTTTAACAAGGCATCTCACCTATGACGTGTGGCTTGACTTTAGATGCGGCGAGTTCGATTACCCTGCAAACTATAAGAGTGTCTTCAGAATATGGCCATTTTGACATGAATATAAAAATCCCTCAGATAGGACCAAAAAAGTGTCTGGAGCAATCCGTGACAACAGGTCCACATGTCAAAATGGGGGAAATCTTAGCAAAAGGCTTAATGGTTATTCATGAGAATCGTGTTGTTGTATTTTTGAGTGTATCATGGGATCTCACCTGAAATCTGTGGCTTGCCCACAAACCTGTAACCTATGCTACTGTTGACCTCAAGAGCTAGAAGGATGGATAACCAGGTGTGTAAATGTGTGAGGTGAGATAGATGGCCTGCAGTCCTATCCCAAATGGACACCTGATCCCTATGTACTTGTGGAGATCTGAGAGGATGTGATTGGTATATGAAACACGAATAAACTTCCACCTCCGGAGGGGTCCCAAAAAAATGTATTTTCGTTGTCGGCAGGATTCGAACCTGCGCGGGAAGATCCCAATGGATTTCTAGTCCATCGCCTTAACCACTCGGCCACGACAACTGTGACAGTAGAATTTTTTGTTAGAAGTGAAGGGCCCGGCAGGCATAGCCTACAGCAAATGATAATTTAATAACTGAAGGATAATGTAGTAACTCACTATAATACATTAACTTCATGAAATGTTCCCCTCATTCAGTTGTTATTAAGTACTGCTTTTTCTTATTTTCTTTGCCCAGCTCCAGAAGGTTGAGAGGGTTAATTTACTAATTGTTATTTCACTGTGTGAAGTTGTTATTTCATCTTCTGATTATTACTGCAAAGCAGCATGACTCCTGCGTGAGAGCAGCTAAACATCTGTCAGAAGTGGGATTTGAACCCACGCCTCCAGGGGAGACTGCGACCTGAACGCAGCGCCTTAGACCGCTCGGCCATCCTGACTACTGGACAGTAACTGGGTTTCGGGTTAAAGAGTAGAAGACCAGTAAATGACCAGTAAATAAAGACCAGTAAATGCACGATACTGACTTGCACTTTCAATAGTCATTTGTTTTTATCAATTAAAAGCTCCAGTCATTGATTTAACCTCAATATGGCCTTCAATGGGAAACGCGTAGAAAATCGTCATTGATTGAGCGCTAAAGTGGCCTCAGAATATGGACATTCTGATATAAATGATCAAATTGCTCAGATAAGACCGAAAAGGTGTCTGGAAGTATGAGCAACCATCAGGGTAAGAGTGACAACAGGTCCACACGGGGGAAATCTTAACAAATGGCTTAATGGGTATTTTCAGCGCAATCTTGTTTTTATTTATTTTTAGGGTTTAACAAGGCAGCTCACCTGTGACCTGTGGCTTGACTTTAGATGCGGCGACTTCGATTACCCTGAAGACTATATGTTTGTTCTTCCCGCCAATACAATCCACTGACAACGACCGACGAGTTGTGCCTTCCGAGATGCCTTTTGTTATTTGCCTGTTTGGGAAATTGCGCGATTCTTGCAATTCTCTTTCAGCCTCTCATCAACTAGCTGTTTTTGCAGAATGTTACAAATACGATAGTTATTCACTAGTCATATTAACTAGGTGGTATTTCCATTACCGTAAGTCATTTATTTATCAACTGGTTTTCAACAAAGCAGCATGACATGCAGGCGCTAAATAGTTGTCAGAAGTGGGTGTCGAACACACGCCTCCAGGGGAGACTGTGACCTGAATGGCTTAATGGTTATTTTCAACGCAATTCGTGTTTTTATTATATTTTTCGGGTTTAACAAGGCATCTCACCTATGACGTGTGGCTTGACTTTAGATGCGGCGAGTTCGATTACCCTGCAAGACTATAAGAGTGTCTTCAGAATATGGCCATTTTGACATGAATATAAAAATCCCTCAGATAGGACCAAAAAAGTGTCTGGAGCAATCCGTGACAACAGGTCCACATGTCAAAATGGGGGAAATCTTAGCAAAAGGCTTAATGGTTATTCATGAGAATCGTGTTGTTGTATTTTTGAGTGTATCATGGGATCTCACCTGAAATCTGTGGCTTGCCCACAAACCTGTAACCTATGCTACTGTTGACCTCAAGAGCTAGAAGGATGGATAACCAGGTGTGTAAATGTGTGAGGTGAGATAGATGGCCTGCAGTCCTATCCCAAATGGACACCTGATCCCTATGTACTTGTGGAGATCTGAGAGGATGTGATTGGTATATGAAACACGAATAAACTTCCACCTCCGGAGGGGTCCCAAAAAAATGTATTTTCGTTGTCGGCAGGATTCGAACCTGCGCGGGAAGATCCCAATGGATTTCTAGTCCATCGCCTTAACCACTCGGCCACGACAACTGTGACAGTAGAATTTTTTGTTAGAAGTGAAGGGCCCGGCAGGCATAGCCTACAGCAAATGATAATTTAATAACTGAAGGATAATGTAGTAACTCACTATAATACATTAACTTCATGAAATGTTCCCCTCATTCAGTTGTTATTAAGTACTGCTTTTTCTTATTTTCTTTGCCCAGCTCCAGAAGGTTGAGAGGGTTAATTTACTAATTGTTATTTCACTGTGTGAAGTTGTTATTTCATCTTCTGATTATTACTGCAAAGCAGCATGACTCCTGCGTGAGAGCAGCTAAACATCTGTCAGAAGTGGGATTTGAACCCACGCCTCCAGGGGAGACTGCGACCTGAACGCAGCGCCTTAGACCGCTCGGCCATCCTGACTGCTGGACAGTAACTGGGTTTCGGGTTAAAGAGTAGAAGACCAGTAAATGACCAGTAAATAAAGACCAGTAAATGCACGATACTGACTTGCACTTTCAATAGTCATTTGTTTTTATCAATTAAAAGCTCCAGTCATTGATTTAACCTCAATATGGCCTTCAATGGGAAACGCGTAGAAAATCGTCATTGATTGAGCGCTAAAGTGGCCTCAGAATATGGACATTCTGATATAAATGATCAAATTGCTCAGATAAGACCGAAAAGGTGTCTGGAAGTATGAGCAACCATCAGGGTAAGAGTGACAACAGGTCCACACGGGGGAAATCTTAACAAATGGCTTAATGGGTATTTTCAGCGCAATCTTGTTTTTATTTATTTTTAGGGTTTAACAAGGCAGCTCACCTGTGACCTGTGGCTTGACTTTAGATGCGGCGACTTCGATTACCCTGAAGACTATATGTTTGTTCTTCCCGCCAATACAATCCACTGACAACGACCGACGAGTTGTGCCTTCCGAGATGCCTTTTGTTATTTGCCTGTTTGGGAAATTGCGCGATTCTTGCAATTCTCTTTCAGCCTCTCATCAACTAGCTGTTTTTGCAGAATGTTACAAATACGATAGTTATTCACTAGTCATATTAACTAGGTGTTATTTCCATTACCGTAAGTCATTTATTTATCAACTGGTTTTCAACAAAGCAGCAGGACATGCAGGCGCTAAATAGTTGTCAGAAGTGGGTGTCGAACACACGCCTCCAGGGGAGACTGCGAACTGAATGGCTTAATGGTTATTTTCAACGCAATCGTGTTTTTATTATATTTTTCGGGTTTAACAAGGCATCTCACCTATGACGTGTGGCTTGACTTTAGATGCGGCGAGTTCGATTACCCTGCAGACTATAAGAGTGTCTTCAGAATATGGTCATTTTGACATGAATATAAAAATCCCTCATATAGGACCCAAAAAGTGTCTGGAGCAATCCGTGACAACAGGTCCACATGTCAAAATGGGGGAAATCTTAGCAAAAGGCTTAATGGTTATTCATGAGAATCGTGTTGTTGTATTTTTGAGTGTATCATGGGATCTCACCTGAAATCTGTGGCTTGCCCACAAACCTGTAACCTATGCTACTGTTGACCTCAAGAGCTAGAAGGATGGATAACCAGGTGTGTAAATGTGTGAGGTGAGATAGATGGCCTGCAGTCCTATCCCAAATGGACACCTGATCCCTATGTACTTGTGGAGATCTGAGAGGATGTGATTGGTATATGGAACACGAATAAACTTCCACCTCCGGAGGGGTCCCAAAAAAACGTATTTTCGTTGTCGGCAGGATTCGAACCTGCGCGGGAAGATCCCAATGGATTTCTAGTCCATCGCCTTAACCACTCGGCCACGACAACTGTGACAGTAGAATTTTTTGTTAGAAGTGAAGGGCCCGGCAGGCATAGCCTACAGCAAATGATAATTTAATAACTGAAGGATAAAGTAGTAACTCACTATAATACATTAACTTCATGAAATGTTCCCCTCATTCAGTTGTTATTAAGTACTGCTTTTTCTTATTTTCTTTGCCCAGCTCCAGAAGGTTGAGAGGGTTAATTTACTAATTGTTATTTCACTGTGTGAAGTTGTTACTTCATCTTCTGATTATTACTGCAAAGCAGCATGACTCCTGTGTGAGAGCCGCTAAAGATCTGTCAGAAGTGGGATTTGAACCCACGCCTCCAGGGGAGACTGCGACCTGAACGCAGCGCCTTAGACCGCTCGGCCATCCTGACTTCTGGACAGTAACTGGGTTTCGGGTTAAAGAGTAGAAGACCAGTAAATGACCAGTAAATAAAGACCAGTAAATGCACGATACTGACTTGCACTTTCAATAGTCATTTGTTTTTATCAATTAAAAGCTCCAGTCATTGATTTAACCTCAATATGGCCTTCAATGGGAAACGCGTAGAAAATCGTCATTGATTGAGCGCTAAAGTGGCCTCAGAATATGGACATTCTGATATAAATGATCAAATTGCTCAGATAAGACCGAAAAGGTGTCTGGAAGGCATGTGCGCTGTCACGGATCACATGACGCAGAATATGGCCTCCTGACTTGATTCCGTCCTCTTGACAGTCGACAGCAGTGTCTTCTAGCTCTGTTGCTACCCAAAAACGGCCACACCGAATAACAGATCATGGTGGGTAAGACAGCGTACAGTCGGTTAATAAGGACAACAGGAATAGTCTATAACCATTAAACTGTGTTTTTATATTATTATGGTTTGATAATATTATATTAGGATATGCTTTGGAGCTATAGCCGAATCGTAGCTTTGTGTTGTCATCTTTCAGCAACACTGATTATATATGGTTTGATGCATGCGCATATCCCACGCAGTTACACAGTCCTCCCATTTATATGTAGATTCTCGTTTTATGCCGCGATGTAGTTAAAGTAGCGTTATCCGTGTAGGCAACAAATATGATGACTTAAATTGAAAGTACATCGTGTGCTTTTTGTGTTTACGGTCCTGCAGTGTATGTGCCTACGTGCGGCTCGGCCATTGCTGAATTCCCGCTCTCCTCCATCCCGAAGTGTGCACTTGTTTACTCGGTTACTCTCTGCGTAGGGATATATCAAACACGCACTTTCGCTATATGCCCATGCATTCTACAATATTTACCCGAGAGATCACACGCAGTGGTTTTTAATCCTTGAAAAATAAATCATCACTCGTTTTAAACACGACGCGTTTCTTGTCTGTATGGCCAATCTCACAAGTGGAAACGGCTCGTGCAGAACTGCCTTTGACATTACCACCACAAGTTGACATATGACAGTTATAGTACAGTGTGTAAGCTATAGGACTATTCTATGGTAGGGACGGGTAGAGGGTCTATGGTTACCCTAGCTGAAGTCCCTATAGGCCGTTTTGATATGAAGTACCGATATATGCCTTGTAGAGGGTTCAGGTGCCCGACAGAAGCTGTTCTCTCTTTCTGTTCGTGTTATTTACAAATAACTAGTCAGATACGTGTGTGATTAGACCAAGCATATGTGACTCTGGCCACAAATGACAACTATGCCAAAGGAGCGATGGTTCTGGGGAGGTCACTACTCAACCATAACACAACCAAACAACTGGTGGTTCTGATTGGACCACAGGTAGCAGAGCCCTGCAGGTAACACATACACACGCTTGCACTCATGTATATATATATATATATATATATATAGCAGTGGTGGGCCAGCAAGGCCTTCTCTGCTGGCCTAAACATCATCAGAATATATATATTTTTTTAAATATATTTTCCCACAAATATGTATTAAATTATTCCCCAGAGTAAGAATTATACTCTTCATTTCACAGCTTTCCTCTTGGTTGCACTGCTTCCAGCCCCAGGTTGAGATTTGGAGGGCTGGTCTTTATGTTAGATCTTTTATCCAATCATATTCAGCCATCATGTGTTGCCAGGGGTCTAAAATCTGCCCTCAGGCCTTCAGAATCAACAGTGCGGGCGCTTGTAGCTTAAAGTGAATGGAACTGAAAATTTAGTGTCAACCAATCAGCTTTAGAGTTGGCTATTGTACGCCTGCTGGCTGGCTCCAGTGTTACACAGGAGCCAGCTAGCAGGCGTAGTGCGTGCACATCTTTTGATTGGATTACCAATATTGAGAAGCAGGTCCTATGGGCAGGTCTATGCAGATCCTCAGAACTAGGAAACTGAATTTGATAAACGAATTAATTTGCGTACGACTAAGCTGTTTTTTCAACCCACAATGGCGGAAGGAGGAGAAGATATCGATTTGGTCGAGGATATAATTATAACGCCATTCTCAAGACGAACTTTTCAAGAAAAGTTAGACATTGTAAGGAGAGGTCGCCCTACGCCGACGCAACTAAGCCTGTCACAGGCGGGAAAGGGGTTCGTTCGCCACTTTCAAAGTTCCAACTACGAGCGCTATCAATGGCTCACAGGCTCCGAGAAGCACTGCAAACTGTACTGCTGGGAATGCCTATTATTTGCAAGTGATCGATTTGGTGTTTGGAGCCACACTGGCTTTGCAAACTTGAGTTGTCTAACCAAGGCAGCAATGAGACACCAAAGTACGGCTGGGCACTTACAAGCAATGGTGCTTTTGAAAACTTTTGGGGACACCCGAGTGGATCTACAGCTCAACGAACAATCGCGCAGGGCAACGGAGCTGCACAATGAAAAGGTGAAGAAAAATAGGGAAATATTGAAAAGACTCATTGATTGTGTCATGTTTTTGGGTAAACAGGAACTTTCATTTAGGGGACACGATGAAAGTGCTGACTCCACAAACAAAGGGAACTATGTGGAGCTTCTTTCTTTTCTTTCTGAAAGCAACACAGATTTACAATACCACCTGTCCACTAACGAAGTGTTCATTGGGACGTCAGGCAAAATACAAAATGACCTAATTTATGCTATTGTTGAAGTGATGGGAGAAGAGATCAAAATGGAGATTAAAAAAGCTCCCTTTGTTGCTGTTATGGTGGACGAGACAACAGATGTGGGAAATGCAGCACAGCTCTCACTCGTCCTGCGTTATGTGACGGACACAGGAGTCAAGGAGCGATTTATCCGATTTGAAGATGTGACAAGCGGCAAGCGAGCTGATGACATTGCCGCTCTTATTTTCCGTTTCTTGGAGGAAAATGAATGTAGTCTGAATAAAGTTGTGGCACAGTGTTTTGATGGCGCAGCAGTCATGGCATCTGGACTCAATGGGGTGCAGGCCAAAGTTAAGAAGAGGGCACCGATGGCCTTATTCATTCACTGCTATGCACATCGACTAAATTTAGTACTGACTCAAGGAGCCTCAAAGCTTAAAGAATGCAAGGTCTTCTTTGCCAATCTCAATGGCCTTGCAGCATTTTTCTCACGATCCCCTAAGCGCACGCAACTGCTGGATGACATCTGCAAGCGTCGTCTTCCTAAGGTTGCACCAACGAGGTGGCAATATACATCTAGATTGGTCAATGCAGTCTTTGAAAAGAGAGTTGCCCTAAAGGAGCTGTTTAACCACTTACTGGAACATCATGATGACCATGACGGGGATACTGTGCTTATGGCTGATGGATTTAATGCACGTTTGGATGATTTTGAGTTTTGTTTTTTGCTTGAAACATTCAATGGGATTTTTAATTATTCGGATGTGCTTTTTGGAATTCTACAGAAACAAACTTTGGATGTACAATTCTGCCTGACAAGGGTGAACGAGTTGTGACACAATTGAGCGAGAGAGGTGCAGGTTCAGTCAAATCTACGATGACACAGCGCGCATCTCAAGTTCACCCAGCGCACGCAGGGGCCCAGCACAAGGAGACCCTCGCACATACTATCAACAACTCCACAGCAATATTCTGGACAACATTCTTTGCCAGATACGAAACAGGTTTCAAGACCACGAAAAATTAATGTTTCTCTCCCTCCTGGACCCCCGGCACTTTCAGACCTACCGGAAAAAATTCCCGCAAACAGCCTTCTCCAGCTTAACAGAGAGTCACGGAACACTGTTCGACCTATCCAAGCTAAAAACAGAACTGACTGTAATGTATGCTATGACTGATTTTGAAGGGAAAAGTCCCTCTGATCTCCTTAAGCAGAAAAATCTGAATGAGGACATGGGGCAACTTTACACATTGGCATGTGTGACAGTGACTATCCCTGTGTCCACGGCTTCTGTCGAGCGGTCATTCTCGGCCTTAAAGCGAATCAAAACGTATTCCAGAAATGCTACTGGACAGACTCGGCTTTCAGCATTAGCCTCCATGTCGATAGAAAAGGACTTATTGGTGGAACTAAAATGCACAGATAGACTGTACAACAGAGTCATTGAAGTCTTCTTGAGGAAAGAAAGGAGGAAGGATTTTGTGTTCAAATAATCAGTCTTTGGTGAGTAGGCATACAATGCATGTTATTTTTTATTAAATGTGTATGTTTCGCATTTTATTTCGTTAATATTATATACCCTATATATTAACAAAATAAAATGGCAAATAGCCTATGTTGCAAATTATTTGTTTTCTTTTATTTTCAGTGTTATTTTTTATTAAATGTGTATGTTTCGCATTTTATTTCGTTAATATTATATACCCTATATATTAACAAAATAAAATGGCAAATAGCCTATGTTGCAAATTATTTGTTTTCTTTTATTTTCAGTGAATAGTTATGTGTCTTTATCATCACGGTGAAACTGCTTTGGGTGCGGCAATGCGCTGTTTAGTGAACACACTGTATTTATTTTTGGGGGGACTTAAAGCTCAAAGTTGGTGGACCAGAAATGGATAGAAGAAGAATATTAATATAACTCTGTTGCACTCGACTATGTTCTTGCCTATTAGTTGAACTGTACTGTATTGTACTCTTCCCCTGCAATTCTCTGAATAAAAATGTCAATTTCAAGGTGACGCAACGCCTGGCTATACTGTGTTTCTATCTAAATGTATAGTGTCTAGAGCCATGGCATCATAATGATGGTAATAAGAGGTGGATTAATTCGGGTGGGACTGTGTAGGACCTCACTGAAGGCCCAGGCCCCAGGCCCACGGCACGCTACTGATATATATATATATATACACACACACACACACACACACCGTGATCTATGCTCAGTGTTTGACACACCCATGGCCTTGTCTCTGTTAGTTTTGTATTGGCCAAGCCTGAGTACACCTGAGCAGGAAACACACAACTCAAACCGTGTGTGTGTGTGTGTGTGTGTGTGTGTGTGTGTGTGTGTGTGTGTGTGTGTGTGTGTGTGTGTGTGTGTGTGTGTGTGTGTGTGTGTGTGTGTGTGTGTGTGTGTGTGTGTTGCAGGGCCATGCTGAGTAGCATCTATGACGAGGTGTGTGTGGTGGATATCTTGGACTCTGGGGACACGGCCCACCTGGCCTTGATGAAGAGACCAGACCTCGGAGTGACCTTCACCAAGCTGCACTGCTGGACACTCACACACTACACCAAGTGTGTGTTTATGGACGCAGACACGCTGGTGAGCACACACGCACTCACACTCCTTACTCAGTTCAAATTACAGCAAGTCTGTATTAAGGGCTAAATATTGTGTGTGTGCGCAGGTGTTGTCCAACATCGATGAGCTGTTTGAGAGGGAGGAGTTATCTGCTGCGCCTGATCCTGGTTGGCCAGACTGTTTCAACTCAGGGGTGTTCGTCTTTGAACCATCCAATGAAACATACCTTATGACACACTGCACTGAGAACGGCAGCTTTGACGGTGAGTTCTGTATTATTATTATTATCCCATTGAGATGTGAATGTGTTTTATCCATGTGAGTCCCATTGAGATATGAATGTGTTTTATCCATGTGAGTCCCATTGAGATGTGAATGTGTTTTATCCATGTGAGTCCCATTGAGATGTGAATGTGTTTTATCCATGTGAGTCCCATTGAGATGTGAATGTGTTTTATCCATGTGAGTCCCATTGAGATATGAATGTGTTTTATCCATGTGAGTCCCATTGAGATGTGAATGTGTTTTATCCATGTGAGTCCCATTGAGATATGAATGTGTTTTATCCATGTGAGTCCCATTGAGATGTGAATGTGTTTTATCCATGTGAGTCCCATTGAGATGTGAATGTGTTTTATCCATGTGAGTCCCATTGAGATATGAATGTGTTTTATCCATGTGAGTCCCATTGAGATGTGAATGTGTTTTATCCATGTGAGTCCCATTGAGATATGAATGTGTTTTATCCATATGAGTCCAATTGAGATATGAATGTGTTTTAAGGAAGCCCTGGCCAAGAGCAAGCAGCTGCAGTACAGAATTAAATACATGGTACAAAGAGTGTGTGTCTGGGGTGGTGCAATAAACGCTATATCTCCTATGGACTTTCCTTAAACTCTGCTGCCAACAAGATCCTATAGATCCTAAAATACCTGTCATGTTCTCATCTAACCTCTCCCCCTCCCCACTCTCATTTTCCCTCTCTCACTCTCTCTCCCTCTCCCCTTCTCTCTCTCCTTCCTTCTTCCCCTTCTCTCCCACCACCTCTCTTTCCCACCCCCCCTCTCTCTTTTTCTCCCCTTCTCTCTCCCTCTCCCCTTCTCCCTCCCTCTCTCTCTCTCTCTAGGTGGGGACCAAGGAGTTCTGAACAGTTTCTTCAATACCTGGTCAACAGCAGACATTTCCAAACACCTGCCTTTTATCTACAACCTCAGCAGCATCGCTATATACACCTATCTACCAGCCTTCAAACAGTAGGCGCACACACACACACACACACTCCAGTGTTGTCACAGTAGAAGTTATTTCATGCATCACACTTTAGCTCCAAATCCCTGGCTTCCTGCCCTCAACTGTGTGTGTGTGTGTGTGTGTGTGTGTGTGTGTGTGTGTGTGTGTGTGTGTGTGTGTGTGTGTGTGTGTGTGTGTGTGTGTGTGTGTGTGTGTGTGTGTGTGTCAGGGAGAGAATGTCAGAGAGAGAGGGATGGAGAGAGTGAGTGAAAGAGAGCGATCATCAGGAAGAAAAGTGAGAGTGAGTGAGAGAGAGAGAGCATGAGGGAGAAGAGTGCATGTTTTGGCGTTAATAAGCCAAGCCAAGGTCAGTTGAAAGGGTCTGTGGTGTTGAGTTTCAAGAGAGGAGTGTCTCAGGCCTGCCCTGAAATAACGCACACTGGTACTGCCGACAACCCCAAAATACAGTATAGCTTTGTCACATACAGTACATATACAAACACTCTCTCCTAGTTAACCCTAATTTATTCTACAAGTACGCAACGCAAGAACGAAATCACCACACACACACACACACACTAAGACTTAGGATGGCTGAGAGGATGGCTTCCGTTTTATGGGCTCTTAACCAACCGTGCTATTTTGTGTGTTTTTTCACATTGTTTGTAACTTATTTTGAACATAATGTTGCTGCTACTGTCTCTTATGACCAAAAATTGCTTCTGGATATCAGAACAGCGATTACGAATTGGACAAATACATTTAATATAATGAGTCGGGAGGATATACTCCAAACACCCGAACAGGCCCTCATCCCCATCATTCGCAGGAGAAAGAAACAGAGATTTCGCAGAAAGAGATCGGGGTGCCTTGTGACGATGAGGCGACGAGTGGCTAATCTGCCCTTGCCATTCGTACTGTTAGCAAACGTTCAATCGCTGGAAAATAAATGGGATAAACTGAAAGCACGTATATCCTACCAACGGGACATTAAAAACTGTAATATCTTATGTTTCAGCGAGTCGTGGCTGAACGACGATATTAATAACATACAGCTGAGGGTTATACACTCTATCAGCAGGATAGAACAGCAGCCTCTGGTAAGACACGGGGTGGGGGCCTATGTATATTTGTAAACAACAGCTGGTGCACGATATCTAAGGAAGTATCAAGATTTTGCTCGCCTGAGGTAGAATATCTCATGATAAGCTGTAGACCACACTATCTACCTAGATAGTGTTCATCTGTATTTTTCGTAGTTGTCTACATACCACCACGGACCGATGCTGGCACTAAAACGGCACTCAATGAGCTATATACCACCATAAGCAAACAGGAAAACGCTCATCCAAAGGTGGCGCTTTAATGCAGGGAAACTTTAATCAGTTTTACCTAAATTCTATCAGCATGTTAAATGTGCAACCAGAGGGGGGGAAAACTCTAGACCACCTTTACTCCACACACAGAGACGTGTACAAAGCTCTCCCTCGCCTTCCATTTGGCAAATCTGACCATAATTCTATCCTCCTGATTCCTGCTTACAAGCTAAAATTTATGCAGGAAGCACCAGTGACTCGGTCAATAAAAAAGTGGTCAGATGAAGCAGATGCTAAACTACAGGACTCTTTTGCTATCACAGACTGGAACATGTTCCGGGATTCTTGAGGAGTACACAACATCAGTCACTTGCTTCATCAATAAGTGCATCGATGACATCATCCCCACAGTGACTGTTCGCACATACCCCAACCAGAAGCCATGGATTAGAGGCAACATTCGCACTGAGCTAAAGGGTAGAGCTGCTGCTTTCAAGGAGCTAGACTCTAACCCGGGAGCTTATAAGAAATCCTGCTATGCCCCCCGACGAACCATCAAACAGGCAAAATGTCAGTACAGGACTAAGATCGAATCGTACTACATTGGCTCCGACGCTCGTCGGATGTGGCAGGGCTTGCAAATTATTACAGACTACAAAGGGAAGCACAGCCGAGAGCTGCCCAGTGACACGAGCCTACCAGACGAGCTAAATAACTTCTATGCTCGCTTCGAGGCAAGGAACACTGAAAAATGCATGATAGCATCAGCTGTTCCAGACGACTGTGAGTAAGACCTTTAAACAGGTCAACATTCACAAGGCCACCGGGTCAGACGGATTACCAGGACATGTACTCCGAGCATGCACTGACCAACTGGCAAGTGTCTTCACTGACATTTTCAACCTCTCCCTGTCTGAGTCTGTAATACCATCATGTTTCAAGTAGACCACCATAGTCCCTGTGCCCAAGAACACTAAGGTAACCTGCCTAAATGACAACAGACCCGTAGCACTCACGTCTGTAGCCATGAAATGCTTTAAAAGGCTGGTCAGGGCTCACATCAACACCATTATCCCAGAAACCCTAGACCCATCCAATTTGCGTACCTCCCCAACAGATCCACAGATGATGCAATCTCTATTGCACTCCACACTGCCCTTTCACACCTGGACAAAAGGAACACCTATGTGAGAATGCTATTCATTGACTACAGCTCAGCATTCAACACCATAGTGCCCTCAAAGCTCATCACTAAGCTAAGGACCCTGGGACTAAACACCTCCCTCTGCAACTGGATCCTGGACTTCCTGACAGGCCGCCCCCAGGTGATAAGGGCAGGTAACAACACATCTGCCATGCTGATCCTCAACACAGGAGCTCCTCAGGTGTGCGTGCTCAGTCCCCTCCTGTACTCCCTGTTCACTCATGACTGCACGGCCAGGCACGACTACAACACCATCTTTAAGTTTGCCGATGACACAACAGTGGTCGGCCTGATTAACGACAACGATGAGAGTCTATACGGTGGAGGTCAGAGACCTGGTCGTGTGGTGCCAGGACAACAACCTCTCCCTCAACATGATCAAGACAAAGGAGATGATTGTGGACCACAGGAAAAGCAGGACCAAGCACGCCCCCATTCTCACAGACGGAGCAGGTTGAGAGCTTCAAGTTCCTTGGCGTCCACATCACCAACAAACTAACATGGTCCAAGCACACCAAGACAGTCGTGAAGAGGGCACGACAAAACCTATTCCCCCTCAGGAGACTGAAAAGATTTGGCATGGGTCCTTAGATCCTCAAAAGGTTTTACAGCTGCACCATTGAGAGCATTCTGACGGGTTGCATCACTGCCTGGTATGGCAACTGCTCGGCCTCCGACCGCAAGGCACTACAGAGGGTAGTGCGTACGGCCCAGTACATCACCAGGACCAAGCTTCCTGCCATCCAGGACCTCTATACCAGGCAGTGTCAGAGGAAGGCCCTAAACATTGTCAAAGACTCCAGCCACCCTAGTCATAGACTGTTTTCTCTGCTACCGCACGGCAAGCAGTACCGGAGCGCCATGTCTAGGTCCAAGAGGTCCCCCCCCCCCCCCCCTTCTACGCTGCTGCTACTCTCTGTTATTATCTATGTCATAGTCACTTTAATAACACTACCTAAATGTACAGATTACCTCAATTACCTCGACCCCGGTGCCCCCGCACATTGACTCTATACCGGTACCCCCCTGTATATAGCCCCGCTATTGTTATTTTACTGCTGCTCTTTAATTATTTGTTATTTTTATCTCTTACTTTGTTTAGGTATTTTCTTAAAACTGCATTGTTGGTTAAGGGCTTGTAAGTAAGCATTTCACTGTAAGGTCTACACCTGTTGTATTCAATGCATATGACAAATAAAATTTGATTTGATATTGATTTGATTTACAACCTCTGGTGTGTGTGTGTTTGTAGGTACGGTCATGAGGCTAAGGTGGTCCACTTCCTGGGGAAGGTGAAGCCGTGGAGCTACTACTATGACACCCAGACTGGGAAGGTCAAAGGTCACCCTGACCCCTGGCTCGGGTGACCTGCACCCTGACTTCCTGGTTCAGTGGTGGAACCTCTACTCCTCTGGGGTCCTACCTGCTCTCAGAGACTCATATGGAGAAACACTGTTCTGCTCCGGCTGCACTGAGGTACTGTGTGTGTGTGTGTGTGTGTGTGTGTGTGTGTGTGTGTGTGTGTGTGTGTGTGTGTGTGTGTGTGTGTGTGTGTGTGTGTGTGTGTGTGTGTGTGTGTGTGTGTGTGTGTGTGTGTGTCTCATAGCGTGTGTACTTCTTCTTAAGATCTCCAGTACTGACAATGGTTTCTGAATCTTGAAAGATGTATAACAAGACTTGTGAGATGTTCAGGGCTTTCGGAATGTATTCACACAGCTTGACTTTTTCCACATTCTGTTGTTACAGCCTGAATTTAAAATGGATTCATTTGAGATTGTGTCACTGGTCTACACACAATACCCCATAATGTCAAAGTGGAATTATGTTTTTAGGATTTTTTTATAAATTAATTCAAGATGAAAAGCTGAAATGTATTGAGTCACAGTATTCAACCCCTTGTGTTATGGCAAGCCTCAATAAGTTCAAGAGTAAAAATGTGCTTAACAAGTCACATAATAAGTTGCATTGACTCACTCTGTCTTAACATGATTTCTGAATGACTACCTCATCGCTGTACCCCACACATACATTATCTGTAAGGTCCCTCAGTCAAGCAGTGAATTTCAAACAGATTCAACCACAAAGAACAGGGAGGTTTTCCAATGCCCCGCAAAGAAGGGAACCTATCGGTAGATGGGTAAAAATAAAAAAGCAGACATTGAATATCCCTTTAAGCATGGTGAAGTTATTAATTACACTTTGGATGGTGTATCAATATACCCAGTCACTACAAAGATGCAGGCGTCCTTCCTAACTCAGTTGCCGGAGAGGTAGGAAACTGCTCAGGAAATTCATCATGAGGCCAATGTGGACTTTAAAACAGTTAGAGTTTAATGACTGTGATAGGAGGAAACTGAGGATGGATCAATAACATTGTAGTTACTCCACAATACTAACCTAATGTACAATGTGAAAAGAAGGAAGCCTGTACAGAATACAAAATATTCCAAAACATGCATTCTGTTTGCAATAAGGGAATACAGTAAAACTGCAAAAAATGTGGCAAAGAAATGAACTTTGTCCTTTGTCCACAAAGTGTTATGTTTGGGGAAAATCCAACACATCACTGAGTACCACTCGTCATATTTTCAAGCATGGTGGTGGCTGCATCATGTTATGGGAATGCTTGTCCTCAGCAAAGACTAGGGAGTTTTTTAGGATCAAAAGAAACGGAATAAATCTCAGCACAGGAAACATCCTTTAGGAGAAGCCTGGTTCAGTCTGCTTGGGATACAAATTCACCTTTCAACAGGACAATAACCTAAAACACAAGGTCAAATGTACACTGGAGTTGCTTACCAAGACGACATTGAATTTTCCTGAGTGGCCTAGTTTGACAGTTTTGACTTAAATTGGCTTGAAAATCAATGGCATGACTTGGAAATGGCTGTCTATCAATGATCAACATCCAACTTGACAGAGCTTAAAAAATATCACAAATACAATAATGTACAATCAAGGTATGCAAAGCTCTTAGAGACTTTTCCAGAAAGACTCACAGCTGTAATCACTGCCAAAGTTGATTCTAACACGTATTGACTGAGGTGTATAGAACTTACTTAATTTAAATATTTCTCCATTTCATTTTGTCATTATGGGGTATGGTGTGTAGATGGGTGAGAGAAACAAATCTATTTAATCCATTTTGAATTTAGGATGTAACACTACCAAATGTGGAGTAAGGCAAGGGCTATGCATACTTTCTTAAGGCACTGTATGTGTTTTGAGGGGACTGTTGAAGGACAGTTTGTGTATGTGAGTACAGTGTGTTCACAGTGTAATCGTACAGTAGTTTAAGTACAGTATTTGCTGGTTTCAGTCGCTGATGATGATGGTGTGTGTGTGTGTGTGTTGACCCTCTGTAGTGGCAAGTCATTGACATGGTAACCTCTCTCCCTGTCTCTCATGGATACTTTAAACAGACCCCGGCTCCTGCCCTTCGTTCTGTTTCTCTGTAGAGGAAGCTGCTGATTGGTCAATGCTTTGGGTTGAGGGGAAATGCTTCATGGCTGTCACCGTCACCCTTGTATTAGTGAGTATTTCTCCATGTCTCAGAATGCTCATCTTGCTTGCCTCCCCTGTCTCTCCCTCCACCCCCTATAGGAGGAGGTCTGTGACAGTGTGGTTGAGACCATCCTCCCCCCGCCTCCCCCTCAGGCGCCCCAGGTGTCCAGTGAGGAGAGGAGGCAGCGATGGGAGGCGGGGCAGGCGGACTACATGGGAGCCGACTCCTTCGAAAGCATCCAGAGGAAACTGGACTGCTTCCTCAAGTAGAGGGTCAGAGGAGGGATGACGGACGGAAAGGGCATCTATTGGCAGGCCTGAGATGCGTCAGTCAGGGCGGGGATCAACTGGCATTCGAACCAATCAGAAGAGGTAGAGCGGTAGAGCATGACGTATTGAAAAACAGTCCCATCCTGGGCCTCTCTCTCTCTCGGTTTTTCTCTCTCGTGTGTGTGCGTGCGTGTTTGTGTGTTCGTGTGGCCTGGTCCTGCAGAAATAACCCCTGCAGAGACTGGGCCATTCAGTGTTTGAACACCAGTTTACTACACTATGCAGCCCCCATACCACCACCTCGGTGCAGAAGCCTTGGTCAGTAAGTAATGTCTCAGTAATAACCTCACTGTGACTCTGCCTCACCAAGTCCCATCCAGACCCCATGACTCTAACAGCTCAAACCCAGTTACTCAGTCAAGCCTGATAATGATAGAGGTAGGGCAGTTGTGCTTTTACTCTTTAAAGTATTCAGAGATGCGTGGGTATGAAGTATTTCCCTCTATACAATGGAAGAACTGTTATTTAGTTTATTAAAGTTTGCATCCCAGCGGTTATTTTTGCTCTCCATATGTGTGTTGTGCATGCATGCTTGTTTCTTTATATTAGGATTATTGTGAAGGAAGCCCGTTTCTAAAGTGGAAAACCCACCGAAGCGCTTGTCATTTTGCCATGTCCTGTTTGTTGTCATCACTTCCTGTTGGGTTTCATCACTTCCGGTGTAGTCTGACCAGTTGCCTTACCACCGTCAAAGACTCTTATTACACAACTAGGCCTATTCTAGTTGTCGCCGTTCACAGTTTACAGAAAACACTTCTCTGCTGCTGCCAAACCCCCCCCCCCCCTCCACCTCTACTCATTCAACCCTCCTACAGACTTACCTCTACGCTCCTCCAGCTCCACTCTACTCATTCAACCCTCCTACAGACTTACCTCTATGCTCCTCCAGCTCCACTCTACTCATTCAACCCTCCTACAGACTTACCTCTACGCTCCTCCAGCTCCACTCTACTCCATTCAACCCTCCAACAGACTTACCTCTACGCTCCTCCAGCTCCACTCTACTCATTCAACCCTCCTACAGACTTACCTCTACGCTCCTCCAGCTCCACTCTACTCCATTCAACCCTCCAACAGACTTACCTCCACGCTCCTCCAGCTCCACTCTACTCATTCAACCCTCCAACAGACTTACCTCTACGCTCCTCCAGCTCCACTCTACTCATTCAACCCTCCTACAGACTTACCTCTACGCTCCTCCAGCTCCACTCTACTCATTCAACCCTCCTACAGACTTACCTCTACGCTCCTCCAGCTCCACTCTACTCATTCAACCCTCCTACAGACTTACCTCTACGCTCCCCCAGCTCCACTCTACTCATTCAACCCTCCAACAGACTTACCTCTACGCTCCTCCAGCTCCACTCTACTCATTCAACCCTCCTACAGACTTACCTCCACGCTCCTCCAGCTCCACTCTACCCATTCAACTCTCCTACAGACTTACCTCTACGCTCCTCCAGCTCCACTCTACTCATTCAACCCTCCTACAGACTTACCTCCACGCTCCTCCAGCTCCACTCTACTCATTCAACCCTCCTACAGACTTACCTCTACGCTCCTCCAGCTCCACTCTACTCATTCAACCCTCCTACAGACTTACCTCTACGCTCCACTCTACTCATTCAACCCTCCTACAGACTTACCTTTACGCTCCTCCAGCTCCACTCTACTCATTCAACTCTCCTACAGACTTACCTCTACACTCCCCTAGCTCCACTCTACTCATTCAACCCTCCTACAGACTTACCTCTACGCTCCTCCAGCTCCACTCTACTCATTCAACCCTCCAACAGACTTACCTCTATGCTCCACTCTACTCATTCAACCCTCCAACAGACTTACCGCCACGCTCCTCCATCTCCACTCTACTCATTCAACCCTCCTACAGACTTACCTCTACACTCCCCTAGCTCCACTCTACTCCACCCTTCTCTACCCTCAACTTGACACCCCCCATCTCCAATTCAACTCACCCCTCCTACAGCCCCACCTTGTCAACCCCCCCTCCACCACCCTCCAACATCACCACCCTGATGTCTCTTCCTCTCCCAGAAGTGTGTACCTTCATCCCACCTTGTGGATTTAAAAGGAATGGACTGGTGTGAGGAAAATCATATCAGATATTATTTTGACATGGTGAAAACTCATGTCCATGATTAATCCAATGCTTTCACATCCATGAAGGGGACAGAGTGAGCAGGTCAAGTGCACACGGGGGCATAAGGCCAGTAGGGAATCCTAACGCACACACAGCCTAAAATGATCTAGTAAGTAATGGGATGTAATAGTTTTGTGGTCCCTCTTAACACACCCACAAATGGCTCTATAGAGACGTTTCCAAACACTGTGAAACCTTGTGTGTTGTGAACACACCCCGGTAGTTCTCACTGTTTCTGTTCTCTGTAGACACCTAATAAAGGACTGGTGAAGAAGTCTCCATCTGTCTTTTATTCTAGCTATGTGGCTACTACAAATACCACCTAACTACTAGTACTACTGAACTGTGTTTGTGTGTGTGATTGTCTGGGTGTGTGTGTGTGTGATTGTCTGGGTGTGTGTGATTGTCTGGGTGGGTGTGTGTGTGTGTGTGTGTGTGCTCAATGATGGTATTGAAGTTATAACAAAAGGTTGTGATTTTAGGTGCTCTCTGTTTCAGACCTGGGATAAATATAGTTTTTAACTGCTTTGTGGAAAGTAAAAATCTTTCCGGGGGCTACTTAGCTACTTTGGAGGTGACTACAACTATTGGAATACAGATTCCAAAAACGGACCACTTCTTAAACCCAAATACAGACCTCAGAAAGTTACTATCCAAACTATTTGAGTACCTACTTTTGTTACCTATTTGAATATGGATCTGAGAAAGCAACTACTTTTTTTTACAAATATTTGAATACAGATCTCAGGAAGTGAGTACTTTTCTGAAACTATTGGATTAGCAGCCTTCAACTAATGGCAGGGCTGTATCTGGAACTGCGTGTTGAAGATAGAAATAGAATGAATAGAGCACACACACACACTCCTATACTATTCCAATCTATCTGACAGCATATTGGATCTACACAATACATTTCTATCAGAAACATTTTGTAAATGTCCATTCTCCTGAATGTCCATTGCCACAGGTGTACATAATCAAGTGTAACCAATGCTATTTTGTACAGAGAAGTATAAATAAATTGTGACGCTCAACTACTGTATGACTCCTTAAACATGCCACTGAAAAGATTGAAAGCTGCAATTAATTTTACGATACCTGAACATACTGCAGAGCAATTCAAAGCCATTTTTCAAACATTGTAAGCAGCAAGTTGGATCCTTAGCCAAAACAACTTCTTAACACACACGTCTACCATCTTTAAAGGGATAGTTTACTCAGAATACAAACTAACATGATTTTCAACCTACCTTGTCTATAGTTGATTCAAGAAGGCAGTTTTGGGATATTTAGTTTCCTTTCAACACTTAATAGCCATATTTTGTTACTGTTAGCGTTCTCTGAACACTTAACATTGAACTGTTCTTGTTCACGTGTAGTAAAACAAATTAACTTTTGGAGCAACATTTTATTAGCATGTTTTGACATATTACTTTGGTAATCACATTTGAATTGGATAGCAATGAGCTGAGAGTTTTTAACTACTGTACACGAGGAATAGTGACCGTTCCTTATTCCACTTATGTAATAACTCCATTTATTATGCAATTATAAAGCAATTTCCAAAGTCCTATGTAACAACAATATTGCTATTGTAATACTCAAAGTTACAACACTTGATGAACTTGATGTCACTCATTATGAAAATATATTTGTTAGTCATTTTGAAGCTGCAAAAGTGGTCTTCTCTAATGTTGAGGGGATTCCATGTCCCTCATGTATGTACTTCTAGGCTATATTAAGATATCTAAGAGCCCTCCAAACCATGTGCTTATTTATTTTTTACTTTATTTTGTATTGAACCTTTATTTAACTAGGCAAGTCAGTTAAGAACAAATTCTTATTTACAATGCCGGCCAAATCCGGAGGACGCTGGGTCAATTGTGCGCCGCCCTATGGGACTCCCAATCACTGCCAGTTGTGATGCAGCCTTATGCTACACTACGTAGTATATCTGAAGAATACCTGGATAGAATGGTATGTACACAATAGTTGCATAGGAGGGCATTGACTAGAATACAGTATGGGTGAAACACGGGTAAACAGTATGTAAAAACAGTAACTAAACATTATTAAAGTGGCTAGTGTGCATATGCACCGTCCGCAACCTCAGGGCTCTCCAGAGGGTGGTGAAGTTAGCCCAACGCATCACCGGGAGCACACTGCCTGCCCTTCAGGACATCTACAGCACCCGGTGTCACAGGAAGGCCAAAAAGATCACCCAGGACCTCAGCCACCCGAGCCACGGCCTGTTCACCCCGCTATCATCCAGAAGGCGAGGTCAGTACAGGTGCATCAAAGCCGGAACCAAGAGACTGAAAAACAGCTTCTATCTCAAGGCAATCAGACTGTTAAATAGACATCCCTACCCTGCCCTGAACTTAGTCACTGTCACTAGCCGGCTACCACCCTGTTACTCATCCCTGCACCTTAGAGGCTGCTGCCACATAGACATGGAACACTGGTCACTTTAATAATGTTTACATACTGTTTTACCCATTTCATATGTATATACTGTATTCTAGTCAAGTCTATCCTATTTAACTATTGCTGTACATATACTATTCTATCCATGTATTCTTCAGATATACTACATATTCTATCCATATACTGTGCATAATGTCTATACATCCCATCACACACATATATATAGATATACACACACACAGTACCAGTCAAAAGTTTGGACACACCTACTCATTCCAGGGTTTTTCTTTGAAGACATCAAAACTATGAAATAACACATGGAATCGGCAAGCGGTACCGGAGCGCCAAGTCTAGGACCAAAAGGCTCCTTAACAGCTTCTACCCCCACCCCCAAGCCACAAGACTGCTGAACAATTAATCAAATGGCCTCCCAGACTATTTACAATGACCCCCCCCCCCCCCCCCCCCCCCCATTTGTTTTGTACACTGTTACTACAATTTGTTTATTATCTATGCATAATCACTTCACCCATACCTAAATGTACAAATGACCTCTAACCTGTACCCCCGTACACTGACTCGGTACCGGTACCCCCTGTATATAGCCTCGTTATTTTATTGTGTTACTTTTTATAATTTTTTCTTTAGTTTATTTGGTAAACATTTTCTTAACTTCTTGAACTGCACTGTATCTTAAGGGCTTGGAAGTAAGCATTTTACGGAAAGGTCTACATGTGTTGTATTCGGCGCATGTGACAAATAAAGTTTGATTTGATATGGAATCATGTAGTAACCAAAAAAGTGTTTAACAAATCAAAATATATTTTATATTTGGGATTCTGCCATTTTTGGTTACTACATGATTCCATATGTGTTATTTCATAGTTTTGATGTCTACACTATTATTCTACAATGTAGAAAATAGTACAAATAAAAACCCTTGAATGAGTAGATGTGGTCAAAAGTTTTTGAAAACTAAAATTATGAAATAACACATGGAATCATGTAGGAACAAAAAACTGTTAAACAAATCAACATTTATTTTATATTTGAGATTCTTCAAAGTAGCCACCCTTTGCCTTGATGACAGCTTTGCACACGCTTAGCATTCTCCCAACCAGCTGCATGAGGTCATCACCTGGAATGCAGGTTAATTTGTGGAATTTCTTTCCTTAATGCGTTTGAGCCAATCAGTTGTGTTGTGACAAGGTAGTGGTGGTATACTGAAGATAGCCCTATTTGGTAAAAGACTAAGTCCATATTATGGCAAGAATAGCTCAAATAAGCAAAGAGAAACGACAGTCCATCATTACTTTAAGACAAAGTTCAGTCAATACGGAACATTTCAAGAACTTTGAAAGTTTCTTCAAGTGGAGTTGCAAAAACCATCAAGCGCTATGATGAAACTGGCTCTCATGAGGACCGCCACAGGAAAGGAAGACCCAGAGTTACCTCTGTAGCAGAGGATAAGTTCATTAGAGTTACCAGCCTCAGAAATTGCAGCCCAAATAAATGCTTCACAGAGTTCAAGTAACAGACACATCTCAACATCCACTGTTCAGAAGAGACTGTGTGAATCAGGACTTCATGGTCTAATTACTGCAAAGAAACCACTACTAAACGACACCAATAATAATGAGAGGCTTGCTTAGGCCAAGAAACACGAGCAATGGACATTAGACTGGTGGAAATCTGTCTAATGCTGTATCAGATGATCTGGCCTCCACAATCACCCGACCTTAATCCAATTGAGATGGTTTGGGGTGAGTTGGACCACAGAGTGAAGGAAAAGCAGCCAACAAGTGCTCAGCATATGTGGGAGCTCCTTCAATACTGTTTCCAGGTGAAGCTGGTTGAGAGAATGCCAATAGTGTGCAAAGCTGTAATCAAGGCAAAGGGTGGCTACGTTGAAGAATCTCAAATATAAAATATATTTTGATTTGAGCTGAAAACTGTTGTGCTAATTAAAGAAGCAATAAAACTGGCCGCCTTTAGACTAGTTGAGTATTTGGAGGCCATTTTGAGCCTGTAATCGAACCCACAAATGCTGATGCTCCAGATACTCAACTAGTCTAAAGTTTTATTGCTTCTTTAACCATCACAACAGTTTTCAGCTGTGCTAACATAATTGCAAAAGGGTTTTCTAATGATCAATTAGCCTTTTAAAATGATCAACTTGGATTAGCTAACACAACGTGCCATTGGAACAATGGAGTGACGGTTGCTGATAATGGGCCTCTGTACGCCTGTGTAGATATTCCATTAAAAATCAGCCGTTTCCAGCTACAACAGTCATTTACAACATTAACAATGTCTACACTGTACTTCTGATCAATTTGATAATATTTTAATGGACAATTATTTTTATTTTTTTTCAAAAACAAGGACATTTCTAAGTGACCCCAAACTTTTGAGCGGTAGTGTATATTAAGAAATATATTAAGAAATATACAAATATTAGGATGAGAAATGTCGGAGTCCGGAGTATGCTTGTCGGAGTCTGAAGTATAGATATATTTATACTCCGGACTCCGACACTGATCGTCCTAATATTTCTATATTAATTAATTAATTAATTAAATGAATGTTATTGTTTTTTTGTGTGTGTCAAATCGTCAGTTGGCAACCTATTCCTTATGGGATTAATTGACACATAATCAAACAGTACAATAATTCACTGTGGTAATTAAATGATCATTCTTCTTCCGGTGTTCTCTGCATTGCACATCGCATAAAGAGTGAAAAAAATGCAAGGTAAAAATCAGTACATAATAGTAATTAAGGTTATCCAAACAATAATTATATCCCTAGAGCAATAAAATAATATACATGCATACATACACACTGTATACAGTGGGGAGAATAAGTATTTGATACACTGCCGATTTTGCAGGTTTTCCTACTTACAAAGCATGTAGAGGTCTGTAATTTTTATCATAGGTACACTTCAACTGTGAGAGACGTAATCTAAAACAAAAATCCAGAAAATCACATTGTATGATTTTTAAGTAATTAATTAGCATTTTATTGCATGACATAAGTATTTGATACATCAGAAAAGCAGAACTTAATATTTGGTACAGAAACCTTTGTTTGCAATTACAGAGATCATACGTTTCCTGTAGTTCTTGACCAGGTTTGCACACACTGCAGCAGGGATTTATACAGACGTTCTCCAGATCCTTCAGGTTTCGGGGCTGTCGCTGGCTAATACGGACTTTCAGCTCCCTCCAAAGATTTTCTATTGGGTTCAGGTCTGGAGACTGGCTAGGCCACTCCAGGACCTTGAGATGCTTCTTACGGAGCCACTCCTTAGTTGCCCTGGCTGTGTGTTTCAGGTCGTTGTCATGCTGGAAGACCCAGCCACGACCCATCTTCAATGCTCTTACTGAGGGAAGGAGGTTGTTGGCCAAGATCTCGCGATACATGGCCCCATCCATCCTCCCCTCAATACGGTGCAGACATACATAACATATACAGATAAATTAATACAGAAAATAAGAAACAGAAGCCATTTGAACCCAGTCTGGCACAAAGATTCGATTAACGTGGGAGACATAAGCCTATACACAATCTAAATACAAACGTGCCATTTACCACATAGAAGCTAAATATTTTTACAATTTAATTATAGGTAGCCCTTTTTCTTTTATTCCAGGCTTTATCTAAATATTCCGCAAACAGAAATACACAATGGACAGAAAAACATTTCAGTTTCTCCTCATCGCTCAGCCACATAATGCCAGGGTATATCTGGTGGTCTGTCTCCTCATGGCTCAGCCACATAATGCCAGGGTATATCTGGTGGTCTGTCTCCTCATCGCTCAGCCACATAATGCTAGTGTCACGCCCTGACCATAGATTGCTGTGTATGTTTCTATTTTTTGTTTGGTCAGGGTGTGATGTGGGTGGGCACTCTATGTTTGTTTGTCTATGTTTTCTATTTCTATTGTGTTTGGCCTGGTATGGTTCCCAATCAGAGGCAGCTGTCAATCGTTGTCTCTGATTGAGAACCATACTTAGGTAGCCTGTTTTCCCACTTTGAGTTGTGGGTGGTTATTTTCTGTTTAGTGTTTTTGTTGCACCTTTCAGAACTGTTCGTTTTGTCGGATTGTTGTTTTTGTTCGAGTGTTCATCTTTATTAAAAGTATTATGAATACTTATCACGCTGCACTTTGGTCTTCTTCTCCTTCTCGCGACGACAATCGTGACAGCCAGGGTATATCTGGTGGTCTGTCTCCTAATCGCTCAGCCACATAATGCCAGGGTATATCTGGTGGTCTGTCTCCTCATGGCTCAGCCACATAATGCCAGGGTATATCTGGTGGTCTGTCTCCTCATGGCTCAGCCACATAATGCCAGGGTATATCTGGTGGTCTGTCTCCTCATGGCTCAGCCACATGATGCTAGGGTATATCTGGTGGTCTGTCTCCTCATCGCTCAGCCACATAATGCCAGGGTATATCTGGTGGTCTGTCTCCTCATCGCTCAGCCACATAATGCCAGGGTATATCTGGTGGTCTGTCTCCTCATCGCTCAGCCACATGATGCCAGGGTATATCTGGTGGTCTGTCTCCTCATGGCTCAGCCACATAATGCCAGGGTATATCTGGTGGTATATCTCCTCATGGCTCAGCCACATAATGCCAGGGTATATCTGGTGGTATATCTCCTCATGGCTCAGCCACATAATGCCAGGGTATATCTGGTGGTCTGTCTCCTCATGGCTCAGCCACATAATGCCAGGGTATATCTGGTGGTCTGTCTCCTCATGGCTCAGCCACATAATGCCAGGGTATATCTGGTGGTCTGTCTCCTCATCGCTCAGCCACATAATGCCAGGGTATATCTGGTGGTCTGTCTCCTCAAGGCTCAGCCACATAATACCAGGGTATTTCTAGTGGTCTGTCTCTTCATGTCTCAGCCACATAATGCCAGGGTATATCTGGTGGTCTGTCTCCTCATCACTCAGCCACATAATGCCAGAGTATATCTGGTGGTCTGTCTCCTCATCACTCAGCCACATAATGCCAGGGTATATCTGGTGGTCTGTCTCTTCATGGCTCAGCCACATAATGCCAGGGTATATCTGGTGGTCTGTCTCTTCATGGCTCAGCCACATAATGCCAGGGTATATCTGGTGGTCTGTCTCTTCATGGCTCAGCCACATAATGCAAGGGTATATCTGGTGGTCTGTCTCCTCATGGCTCAGCCACATAATGCCAGGGTATATCTGGTGGTCTGTCTCTTCATGGCTCAGCCACATAATGCCAGGGTATATCTGGTGGTCTGTCTCCTCATCGCTCAGCCACATAATGCCAGGGTATATCTGGTGGTGTGTCTCCTCATGGCTCAGCCACATAATGCCAGGGTATATCTGGTGGTCTGTCTCCTCAAGGCTCAGCCACATAATGCCAGGGTATTTCTGGTGGTCTGTCTCTTCATGTCTCAGCCACATAATGCCAGGGTATATCTGGTGGTCTGTCTCCTCATCACTCAGCCACATAATGCCAGAGTATATCTGGTGGTCTGTCTCCTCATCACTCAGCCACATAATGCCAGGGTATATCTGGTGGTCTGTCTCTTCATGGCTCAGCCACATAATGCCAGGGTATATCTGGTGGTCTGTCTCTTCATGGCTCAGCCACATAATGCCAGGGTATATCTGGTGGTCTGTCTCTTCATGGCTCAGCCACATAATGCCAGGGTATATCTGGTGTGCTTTCTGGAATAAGAGCAAGGATATATCGTGGTAGAAAGGGCAATAGAGGATAAAATGAGTTTCATTCTATATTTCTTCAAGGTCACAATAGTTACATCATCTTTCCTCTTCCATTTCACCACAATACCGACCTGTTTCAAAACGCAGAGGCAATATCCCTGATCTTACCTATATTTCTTATTTCCATTCTTTTACTTTTAGATTTGTGTGTTTAGTTGTTTATTGTTAGATATTACTGCACTGTTGGAGATAGGAACACAAGCATTTAGGTCCATATGCAATAACATCTGCTAAATATGTGCATGCAAACAATAACATTTGATTTGATTTATGATCATATATTTAGACTAATTCAAACTGTTGTAGTTTTGGTCTCTTCATCAAATATTTGGCAGCTGTCAATAAGAACATGTTTTTGCTTGCATATATTCAAATAGGCTACCTTCAAATATTATTTGGTTTTCTGAGAGGTAGGCCTATTCAAAATACTTTCAAATATTATACATTTTTCTGAGACCTGTATTTGAATATCAAAGATAATATACTTAACAGCAATCTAAACTCAACATGCAACAATTTCAAAGATTTTACTGAGTTACAGTTCATATAAGGAAATCAATCAATAGAAATAAATAAACTAGGCCCTAATCTATGGATTTCACATGACTTGGCAAGGGTGCAGCAATGAGTGGGCCTGCGAGGGCATAGACCCACTCACATACTGCCAAATTCTCTAAAATGACATTGGAGGTGGCTTATGGTAGAGAAATTAACATTTAATTCTCTGGTAACAGCTCTGGTGGACATTCCTGCAGTCAGCATGCCAATTGCACGCTCACTCAAAACTTGATACATCTGTGGTGTTGTGTGACAAAACTGCACATTTTAGAGTGGCCTTTTTTCTTGTCCCCAGCACCTGTGTAATGTTCATGCTGTTTAATCAGCTTCTTGATATGCCACACCTGTCAGATGGATGGATTATCTCGGCAAAGAAGAAATGCTCACTAACAGGGATGTAAACAAATTTGTGCAAATAAATGAGCAAAATAAGCTTTTTGTGCAAATGGAACATTTCTGGGATCTTTTATTTCAGCTCATGAAACATGGGACCAACACTTTTTACATTTTATATTTATGTTCAATATAGTTGGGTTTTATTTGAAACACTATATAAACTATATTAGACTACCTCGAATATTTGAAAAGTTTTTATTTTTTACTAAACTACAAAATGCAATTATTTTCAGCCCAGGCCTGCTCTGTTTAGCTTTATCAATGTTGTTGGCACTTAGGATATAAAGAAATGGAAACAACAAACCTGCGTTTAACTCAGATGTAGTCTTTAGATTGGATATGTGTATTTCGATACTCTAAAGCTCTTGTAGGAAATTGAACGGAAAATGCAAAGAACATTTTCAAAATCAATGTACAGACAGAAAAAGGCCATCACCACACTGTTTTAAAAACCCTCTCACCCGGCGCGCCGGTGTGGAAACTAAATCGAGTGTACCGTTCTGTCTGGGCTTGGTCTGTGGTTCGTTCCGTTTCCGCCCTGTCATCCTGGCTTTTCTCCGGTCCTCGGGGCCCAATTCCAGAAGAGCAGCTAAACAAGTGAAAACAGTTTATTAACTAAACTGAAGACAGTTTATTAGCTAAAATCTGAATTAAATCACAGCGCCAGATCAGTGTACCGCGGAGACAAAGAGAGGAGGAGGGGCGGGGTTTCAGGAGTTTTACATGAGACGAGATATTGCTTCCTAGTTAAGCTTACTGGTGAGTAAAAGGCGCACATTACAACATGGCTAGGCTATCCAGCTATCTGCTTAAACTAGCCGTACTATCGGACTTCTGTTAGTTAGCTACTGATAATCACTAGTGAACGTAACATAATATTGCATTTCACATGGTTATAAACATTTTATTACAGTGGATATAGTGCACCCATTTTTTTATATAGTGGACATACACCCACCTATCATAGCCTGGCTGTAACCCTATCATTAAAGGCCTAGTGGGCATATTACACCCAGCCTCCCATCCATATAGCTTTTATAGTGGAGATATCACATCCACCTATTATATAGCCTGGCTATAAACATATTATTATATTATTATAGTGGAGATATCACATCCACCTATTATATAGCCTGGCTATAAACCTATTATTATTGTGGAGATATCACATCCACCTATTATATAGCCTGGCTATAAACATATTATTATAGTGGAGATATAACATCCACCTATTATATAGCCTGGCTATAAACCTATTATTATAGTGGAGATATCACATCCACCTATTATATAGCCTGGCTATAAACATATTATTATATTATTATAGTGGAGATATCACATCCACCTATTATATAGCCTGGCTATAAACATATTATTATATTATTATAGTGGAGATATCACATCCACCTATTATATAGCCTGGCTATAAACATATTATTATATTATTATAGTGGAGATATCACATCCACCTATTATATAGCCTGGCTATAAACCTATTATTATTGTGGAGATATCACATCCACCTATTATATAGCCTGGCTATAAACATATTATTATAGTGGAGATATCACATCCACCTATTATATAGCCTGGCTATAAACATATTATTAAAGCCCTAGTAGAATATTGCACCCATTCACATGCATTTGTTATTACAGTTGGAAAACTGTACAAAGCCCAAGGCTGTCTGTGTGCATCACATGTAGCCTACCACTCTCTGTGTGCATCACATGTAGCCTACCACTCTCTGTGTGCATCACATGTAGCTTACCACTCTCTGTGTGCATCACATGTAGCCTACCACTCTCTGTGTGCATCACATGTAGCCTACCACTCTCTGTGTGCATCACATGTAGCCTACCACTCTCTGTGTGCATCACATGTAGCTTACCATTGTAAGTGGAATTCTGACATGTGTTCTGAGGTGTGATGTGTGCTGGAATGAATGAATACAGGATGAATGGATTGTCTACTCTGTGTAGCATGGCATGGAGGTGTCTGTGTGTGTGTCCTGTACAGTCAGCTATTTCCTTTTATAGACGTTGAACACAAAAGGCTGTTTCACTCTACTTCCTGTAAACAACGTCGACTATGTTTGCTTCCTGCTTCTGTCTGATTCGTCAGTTTGGCCCTTGTGACCCTCAGGGCCTCTAGGAGTTCCAGGATGAGGAAGTGGGTTTCCCCTAGAAACAAAGAGGAGAGAGTAGAATGTAACGGAGAGAGTAGAATGTAACGGAGAGAGTAGAATGTAACGGAGAGAGCAGAATGTAACGGAGAGAGCAGAATGTAACGGAGAGAGTAGAATGTAACGGAGAGAGCAGAATGTAACGGAGAGAGTAGAATGTAACGGAGAGAGCAGAATGTAACGGAGAGAGTAGAATGTAACGGAGAGAGCAGAATGTAACGGAGAGAGCAGAATGTAGCGGAGAGAGTAGAATGTAGCGGAGAGAGTAGAATGTAACGGAGAGAGCAGAATGTAACGGAGAGAGCAGAATGTAACGGAGAGAGCAGAATGTAACGGAGAGATTAGAATGTAACGGAGAGAGCAGAATGTAACGGAGAGAGCAGAATGTAACGGAGAGAGCAGAATGTAACTGAGAGAGCAGAATGTAACGGAGAGAGCAGAATGTAACGGAGAGAGCAGAATGTAACGGAGAGAGCAGAATGTAACGGAGAGAGCAGAATGTAACGGAGAGAGCAGAATGTAACGGAGAGAGTAGAATGTAACAGAGAGAGTAGAATGTAACGGAGAGGGCAGAATGTAACGGAGAGAGCAGAATGTAACGGAGAGAGCAGAATGTAACGGAGAGAGCAGAATGTAACGGAGAGAGCAGAATGTAACGGAGAGGGCAGAATGTAACGGAGAGAGTAGAATGTAACGGAGAGGGCAGAATGTAACGGAGAGGGCAGAATGTAACGGAGAGAGCAGAATGTAACGGAGAGGGCAGAATGTAACGGAGAGGGCAGAATGTAACGGAGAGGGCAGAATGTAACGGAGAGGGCAGAATGTAACGGAGAGAGCAGACCTACAATATATAAACAGAGGGTGGGTTCAGATTCCCTCTCCTATCCTGGAAGTCTGCACTTGTTCAAAGTGTGCTTTTGTTCACTCACCCTTATGGATATAAAAACATTAGATTGTCTGGGACGAAGCAATATGGTGACAATTCCCTGCAGCCTATCAGAGGGCGTGATGGTGATATTTATTTGTTTCTGTGGCCTAAGGGAAGTGCCTCTGCCTCTGATTTACCCAATCCCAGGCCTGGAGCTATGGAATTCACGCACGCACACACGCTCACACACACACACACACACACACACACACACACACACACACACACACACACACACACACACACACACACACACACACACACAGACACCAAACCCAAGCCATGGAGCAATGGAATTCCTAGGGAACGAGTCCCAGCCTGGATAGCTCCCATTATTATCTCTGACACACACACACACACAAACACACACTGCCTGACACGTTGCCAGGCTGGGCTGGGCAGGACTGGAGCAGGGCGTAACCATGGAGATGAACAAGAACTGCTGGGCATGATAGAACTGGCTGTGTCTGAGACCGCTGTGGAATGAGACTGCCTGTTATAACATGACCTGGAGAGAGAGAGAGAGAGAGCGAGAGAGAGAGAGGAATAGAGAGATGGGGGGAAAGAGAAAGAAAGAAAGAGACCAAGATAGACAGGGACTGAGAGAGACAGGGACTGAGAGAGACAGGGACCGAGAGAGACAGGGACCGAGAGAGACAGGGACCGAGAGAGACAGGGACCGAGAGAGACAGGGACCGAGAGAGACAGGGACCGAGAGAGACAGGAACCGAGAGAGACAGGGACCGAGATAGACAGGGACCGAGATAGACAGGGACCGAGAGAGACAGGGACCGAGAGAGACAGGAACTGAGAGAGACAGGAACTGAGAGAGACAGGGACCGAGAGAGACAGGGACCGAGAGAGACTGAGAGAGTAATAAGGTGCACACACGGATATTACAAGCTAAAGTAAAGCTGTTGTTGACCTACTCTTCTGAAAAGCACAGGGGAGAGGACAGAAAGGGTAAGTAGGAGGGAGAGGGGTGAGGAAAGGGGGAGAGGCTGGGGACAGCTAATGTAGTTGTTGATGTCTGGATTAGAGGTCGACCGATTATGATTTTTCAACGCCGATACCGATTATTGGAGGACAAAAAAAGCCGATACCGATTAATCGGCCGATTTATTTTAAAAAAAGAAAATGTTTTGTATATATATATATATATATATATATATATATATATCATACACACACATTTTTGTAATAATGACAATTGCAACAATACTGAATGAACAATGAACACTTTTATTTTAACTTAATATAATACATAAATACACACACACACACACAGCTCTGAAGTGACAATGATACTGAAGAGTCTGCTTAGGAGACAAATACTCTCAACTGTTTGAATAAAAATAGAGTTTAAGTTACCTGTGATGAATGTTGAAAACAAAAACTTTAATATATATATGCAGGAAAGTCTATTTTAATAATGGGCATGGTAAGAATTGACGACCAAAGTGCGAGTCATAATTCCCATGACACCTAGCAAAATCTGAAAAGCGGTTCCTTCATTTATTCCATAGGATATTTTTAGATTCACTTAAAATAAGGTCTGTGTTTCGTGTAGGCTTACATCACCGTGCCAATTTTATAACTGTGTAGATATCCATAGGACAAGGTAACTCTGATCAATATTAGTGAGATTTACACGGGTATCAAAACGTTGAGGCGGTTTAAGCCTGCACGAAACACAGACCTAATTTGAAGTAGATCAAGACATTCTCTACGGAAGACATGAACGGTAAAATAACGAAGGAACCCCTTTCAAATTCAGCCGCAAATTATTACAGGAATTATAACGCGTCGACTATTTCTCTCTAAACCATATACCTTTGGCTAATCTGGAAACTATCACCTCGAAAACAAAA
>NW_024058977.1:0-43285 GCF_016432855.1 Salvelinus namaycush
GATATACTCCCTGGGGGCTGTAGATATTATAGATATACTCCCTGGGGGCTGTAGATAATTAGATATACTCCCTGGGGGCTGTAGAATTATAGATATACTCCCTGCGGCTGTAGATATTATTAGATAGACTCCCTGGGGGCTGTAGATATACTCCCTGGGGCTGTAGATATTATAGATATACTCCCTGGGGGCTGTAGATATACTCCCTGGGGGCTGTAGATATTGTAGATATACTCACTGGGTGCTGTAGATATTATAGATATACTCCCTGGGGGCTGTAGATATATAGATACTCCCTGGGGCTGTAGATATTTAGATATACTCCCTGGGGGCTGTAGATATACTCCCTGGGGGCTGTATATATTGTAGATATACTCACCTGGGGTTTATAGATATCTATATACTCCCTGGGGGCTGTAGATATTATAGATATACTCCCTGGGGGCTGTAGATATTATAGATATACTCCCTGGGGGATGTAGATATTATAGATATACTCCCTGGGGGCTGTAGATATTGTAGATATACTCCCTTGGGGCTGTAGATATTATAGATATACTCCCTGGGGGCTGTAGATATACTCCCTGGGGGCTGTAGATATTATATATATACTCCCTGGGGGATGTAGATATTATAGATATACTCCCTGGGGGCTGTAGATATTATAGATATACTCCCTGGGGACTGTAGATATTGTAGATATACTCCCTGGGGACTGTAGATATTAGAGATATACTCCCTGGGGGCTGTAGATATTATAGATATACTCTCAGGGGGCTGTAGATATACTCCCCGGGGGCTGTAGATATACTCCCTGGGGGCTGTAGATATTATAGATATACTCCCTGGGGGATGTGGATATTATATATACTCCCTGGGGTCTGTAGATATCATAGATATACTCCCCTGGGGGCTGTAGATATTATAGATATAATCCCTGGGGCTGTAGATATTATAGATACACTCCCTGGAGGCTGTAGATATTATAGATACACTCCCTGGAGGCTGTAGATATTATAGATACACTCCCTGGAGGCTGTAGATATTATAGATACACTCCCTGGAGGCTGTAGATATTATAGATATACTCCCTGGGGGCTGTAGATATTATAGATACTACTCCCTGGAGGCTGTAGATATTATAGATATACTCCCTGGGGGCTGTAGATATTATAGATATACTCCCTGGAGGCTGTAGATCATTATAGATACACTCCTGGGATATTATGGATATACTCCCTGGGGGCTGTAGATATTATAGATATACTCCCTGGGGGCTGTAGATATTATAGATATACTCCCTGGGGGCTGTAGATATTATAGATATACTCCCTGGGGGCTGTAGATATTATAGATATACTCCCTGGAGGCTGTAGATATTATAGATATACTCCCTGGGGGCCTTTCGATATTATAGATATACTCCCTGGGGGCTGTAGATATTATAGATATACTCCCTGGGGGCCGTAGATATACTCCCTGGGGCTGTAGATATTGTAGATATACTCCCTGGGGGCTGTAGATATACTCCCTGGGGGCCGTAGATATACTCCCTGGGGGCTGTAGATATTATAGATATACTCCCTGGGGGCTGTAGATATACTCCCTGGGGGCTGTAGATATTATAGATATACTCCCTGGGGGCTGTAGATATTGTAGATATACTCCCTGGGGGCTGTAGATATTATAGATATACTCCCTGGGGGCTGTAGATATTATAGATATACTCTCTGGAGGCTGTAGATATTATAGATATACTCCCTGGGGGCTGTAGATATTGTAGATATACTCCCTGGGGGCTGTAGATATTATAGATATACTCCCTGGGGGCTGTAGATATTATAGATATACTCCCTGGAGGCTGTAGATATTATAGATGTACTCCCTGGGGGCCTTTCGATATTATAGATATACTCCCTGGGGGCTGTAGATATTATAGATATACTCCCTAGGGGCAGTAGATATACTCCCTGGGGGCTGTAGATATTATAGATATACTCCCAGGGGCTGTAGATATTATAGATATACTCCCTGGGGGCTGTAGATATTATAGATATACTCCCTGGGGGCTGTAGATATACTCCCTGGGGGCTGTAGATATTATAGATATACTCCCTGGGGGCTGTAGATATTAGAGATATACTCCCTGGGGGCTGTAGATATTGTAGATATAATCACTGGAGCTGTAGATATTATAGATATACTCCCTGGGGGCTGTAGATATACTCCCTGGGGCCTTTCGATATTATAGATATACTCCCTGGGGGCTGTAGATATTATAGATAGACTCCCTGGGGGCCGTAGATATACTCCCTGGGGGCTGTAGATATTGTAGATACACTCCCTGGGGGCTGTAGATATTATAGATATACTCCCTAGGGGCAGTGGATATAAGAGATATACTCCCTGGGGGCTGTAGATATTATAGATATACTCCCAGGGGCTGTAGATATTATAGATATACTCCCTGGGGCTGTAGATAGAGTAATACTACCTGGTAGCTGTAGATTTTAGAGATATACTCCTTGTGGGCTGCATATATTATAGATATACTCCCTGGGGGCTGTAGATATACTCCCTTGGGGCTGTAGATATTATAGATATACTCCCTGGGGGCTGTAGATATACTCCCTGGGGGCTGTAGATATTGTAGATATACTCACTGGGGGCTGTAGATATTATAGATATACTCCCTGGGGGCTGTAGATATTATAGATATACTCCCTGGGGGCTGTAGATATTGTAGATATACTCCCTGGGGACTGTAGATATACTCCCTGGGGCTGTATATATTATAGATATACTCCCTGGGGGCTGTATATAGTATAGATATACTCCCTGGGGGCTGTAGATATTATAGATATACTCCCTGGGGGCTGTAGATATTATAGATATACTCCCTGGGGGATGTAGATATTATAGATATACTCCCTGGGGGCTGTAGATATTGTAGATATACTCCCTTGGGGCTGTAGATATTATAGATATACTCCCTGGGGGCTGTAGATATACTCCCTGGGGGCTGTAGATATTATATATATACTCCCTGGGGGATGTAGATATTATAGATATACTCCCTGGGGGCTGTAGATATTATAGATATACTCCCTGGGGACTGTAGATATTATAGATATACTCCCTGGGGGCTGTAGATATTATAGATATACTCTCAGGGGGCTGTAGATATACTCCCCGGGGGCTGTAGATATACTCCCTGGGGGCTGTAGATATTATAGATATACTCCCTGGGGGATGTGGATATTATAGATATACTCCCTGGGGGCTGTAGATATTATAGATATACTCCCTGGGGGCTGTAGATATTATAGATATAATCCCTGGGGGCTGTAGATATTATAGATACACTCCCTGGAGGCTGTAGATATTATAGATACACTCCCTGGAGGCTGTAGATATTATAGATACACTCCCTGGAGGCTGTAGATATTATAGATATACTCCCTGGGGGCTGTAGATATTATAGATATACTCCCTGGGGGCTGTAGATATTATAGATACACTCCCTGGAGGCTGTAGATATTATAGATATACTCCCTGGAGGCTGTAGATATTATAGATACACTCCCTGGAGGCTGTAGATATTATGGATATACTCCCTGGGGGCTGTAGATATTATAGATATACTCCCTGGAGGCTGTAGATATTATAGATATACTCCCTGGGGGCTGTAGATATTATAGATATACTCCCTGGGGGCTGTAGATATTATAGATATACTCCCTGGGGGCTGTAGATATTATAGATATACTCCCTGGGGGCCGTAGATATACTCCCTGGGGGCTGTAGATATTGTAGATATACTCCCTGGGGGCTGTAGATATACTCCCTGGGGGCCGTAGATATACTCCCTGGGGGCTGTAGATATTATAGATATACTCCCTGGGGGCTGTAGATATACTCCCTGGGGGCTGTAGATATTATAGATATACTCCCTGGGGGCTGTAGATATTATAGATATACTCCCTGGGGGCTGTAGATATTGTAGATATACTCACTGGAGCTGTAGATATTATAGATATACTCCCTGGGGGCTGTAGATATACTCCCTGGGGCCTTTCGATATTATAGATATACTCCCTGGGGGCTGTAGATATTATAGATAGACTCCCTGGGGGCCGTAGATATACTCCCTGGGGGCTGTAGATATTGTAGATACACTCCCTGGGGGCTGTAGATATTATAGATATACTCCCTAGGGGCTGTAGATATACTCCCTGGGGCTGTAGATATTATAGATATACTCCCTGGGGGCTGTAGATATTATAGATATACTCCCTGGGGGCTGTAGATATTGTAGATATACTCCCTGGGGGCTGTAGATATTATAGATATACTCCCTGGCGGCTGTAGATATTATAGATATACTCCCTGGGGGCTGTAGATATACTCCCTTGGGGCTGTAGATATTATAGATATACTCCCTGGGGGCTGTAGATATACTCCCTGGGGGCTGTAGATATTGTAGATATACTCACTGGGGGCTGTAGATATTATAGATATACTCCCTGGGGGCTGTAGATATTATAGATATACTCCCTGGGGGCTGTAGATAATACAGATATACTCCCTGGGGGCTGTAGATATTATAGATATACTCCCTGGGGGCTGTAGATATTATAGATATACTCCCTGGGGGCTGTAGATATTATAGATATACTCCCTGGGGGCTGTAGATATTATAGATATACTCCCTGGGGGCTGTAGATATTGTAGATATACTCCCTGGGGGCTGTAGATATACTCCCTGGGGGCCATAGATATACTCCCTGGGGGCTGTAGATATTATAGATATACTCCCTGGGGGCTGTAGATATACTCCCTGGGGGCTGTAGATATTATAGATATACTCCCTGGGGGCTGTAGATATTATAGATATACTCCCTGGGGGCTGTAGATATTGTAGATATACTCACTGGAGCTGTAGATATTATAGATATACTCCCTGGGGGCTGTAGATATACTCCCTGGGGCCTTTCGATATTATAGATATACTCCCTGGGGGCTGTAGATATTATAGATAGACTCCCTGGGGGCCGTAGATATTCTCCCTGGGGGCTGTAGATATTGTAGATACACTCCCTGGGGGCTGTAGATATTATAGATATACTCCCTGGGGGCTGTAGATATACTCCCTGGGGCTGTAGATATTATAGATATACTCCCTGGGGGCTGTAGATATTATAGATATACTCCCTGGGGGCTGTAGATATACTCCCTGGGGGCTGTAGATATTGTAGATATACTCACTGGGGGCTGTAGATATTATAGATATACTCCCTGAGGGCTGTAGATATTATAGATATACTCCCTGGGGGCTGTAGATATTGTAGATATACTCCCTGGGGACTGTAGATATACTCCCTGGGGCCGTATATATTATAGATATACTCCCTGGGGGCTGTATATAGTATAGATATACTCCCTGGGGGCTGTAGATATTGTAGACATTATAGATATACTCCATGGGGGTTGTAGATATTATAGATATACTCCCTGGGGGTTGTAGATATTATAGATATACTCCCTGGGGGCTGTAGATATTATAGATATACTCCCTGGGGGCTGTATATATTATAGATATACTCCCTGGGGGCTGTAGATATTATAGATATACTCCCTGGGGGCTGTAGATATTATAGATATACTCCCTGGGGGATGTAGATATTATAGATATACTCCCTGGGGGCTGTAGATATTGTAGATATACTCCCTTGGGGCTGTAGATATTATAGATATACTCCCTGGGGACTGTAGATATACTCCCTGGGGGCTGTAGATATTATAGATATACTCCCTGGGGGCTGTAGATATTATAGATATACTCCCTGGGGGCTGTAGATATTGTAGATATACTCACTGGAGCTGTAGATATTATAGATATACTCCCTGGGGCCTTTCGATATTATAGATAGACTCCCTGGGGGCCGTAGATATACTCCCTGGGGGCTGTAGATATTGTAGATACACTCCCTGGGGGCTGTAGATATTATAGATATACTCCCTGGGGGCTGTAGATATACTCCCTGGGGCTGTAGATATTATAGATATACTCCCTGGGGGCTGTAGATATTATAGATATACTCCCTGGGGGCTGTAGATATTATAGATAGACTCCCTGGGGGCCGTAGATATACTCCCTGGGGGCTGTAGATATTGTAGATACACTCCCTGGGGGCTGTAGATATTATAGATATACTCCCTGGGGGCTGTAGATATACTCCCTGGGGCTGTAGATATTATAGATATACTCCCTGGGGGCTGTAGATATTATAGATATACTCCCTGGGGGCTGTAGATATTGTAGATATACTCCCTGGGGGCTGTAGATATTATAGATATACTCCCTGGCGGCTGTAGATATTATAGATATACTCCCTGGGGGCTGTAGATATACTCCCTTGGGGCTGTAGATATTATAGATATACTCCCTGGGGGCTGTAGATATACTCCCTGGGGGCTGTAGATATTGTAGATATACTCACTGGGGGCTGTAGATATTATAGATATACTCCCTGGGGGCTGTAGATATTATAGATATACTCCCTGGGGGCTGTAGATAATACAGATATACTCCCTGGGGGCTGTAGATATTAGAGATATACTCCCTGGGGGCTGTAGATATTAGAGATATACTCCCTGGGGGCTGTAGATATTATAGATATACTCCCTGGGGGCTGTAGATATACTCCCTGGGGCCTTTCGATATTATAGATATACTCCCTGGGGGCTGTAGATATTATAGATAGACTCCCTGGGGGCCGTAGATATACTCCCTGGGGGCTGTAGATATTGTAGATACACTCCCTGGGGGCTGTAGATATTATAGATATACTCCCTGGGGGCTGTAGATATACTCCCTGGGGCTGTAGATATTATAGATATACTCCCTGGGGGCTGTAGATATTATAGATATACTCCCTGGGGGCTGTAGATATTGTAGATATTCTCCCTGGCGGCTGTAGATATTATAGATATACTCCCTGGGGGCTGTAGATATACTCCCTTGGGGCTGTAGATATTATAGATATACTCCCTGGGGGCTGTAGATATACTCCCTGGGGGCTGTAGATATTGTAGATATACTCACTGGGGGCTGTAGATATTATAGATATACTCCCTGGGGGCTGTAGATATTATAGATATACTCCCTGGGGGCTGTAGATATTGTAGATATACTCCCTGGGGACTGTAGATATACTCCCTGGGGCCGTATATATTATAGATATACTCCCTGGGGGCTGTATATAGTATAGATATACTCCCTGGGGGCTGTAGATATTATAGATATACTCCCTGGGGGCTGTAGATATACTCCCTGGGGGCTGTAGATATTATATATATACTCCCTGGGGGATGTAGATATTATAGATATACTCCCTGGGGGCTGTAGATATTATAGATATACTCCCTGGGGACTGTAGATATTGTAGATATACTCCCTGGGGACTGTAGATATTATAGATATACTCCCTGGGGGCTGTAGATATTATAGATATACTCTCAGGGGGCTGTAGATATACTCCCCGGGGGCTGTAGATATACTCCCTGGGGGCTGTAGATATTATAGATATACTCCCTGGGGGATGTAGATCTTATAGATATACTCCCTGGGGGCTGTAGATATTATAGATATACTCCCTGGGGGCTGTAGATATTATAGATATAATCCCTGGGGGCTGTAGATATTATAGATACACTCCCTGGAGGCTGTAGATATTATAGATATACTCCCTGGGGGCTGTAGATATTATTGATATACTCCCTGGGGGCTGTAGATATTATGGATATACTCCCTGGGGGCTGTAGATATTATAGATATACTCCCTGGGGGCTGTAGATATTATAGATATACTCCCTGGGGGCTGTAGATATTATAGATATACTCCCTGGGGGCTGTAGATATACTCCCTGGGGGCTGTAGATATTATAGATATACTCCCTGGGGGCTGTAGATATTATAGATATACTCCCTGTGGGCTGTAGATATACTCCCTGGGGGCTGTAGATATTATAGATATACTCCCTGGGGGCTGTAGATATTATAGATATACTCCATGGGGGTTGTAGATATTATAGATATACTCCCTGGGGGCTGTAGATATTATAGATATACTCCCTGGGGGCTGTAGATATTATAGATATACTCCCTGGGGGCTGTAGATATTATAGATATACTCCTATGGGGCTGTAGATATTATAGATATACTCCCTGGGGGCTGTAGATATTGTTGATATACTCCCTGGGGACTGTAGATATTAGAGATATACTCGATGGGGGCTGTAGATATTGGAGATATACTCCCTGGGGGCTGTAGATATTATAGATATACTCCCTGGGGGCTGTAGATATTATAGATATACTCCCTGGGGGCTGTAGATATACTCCCTTGGGGCTGTAGATATTATAGATATACTCCCTGGGGGCTGTAGATATACTCCCTGGGGGCTGTAGATATTGTAGATATACTCACTGGGGGCTGTAGATATTATAGATATACTCCCTGGGGGCTGTAGATATTATAGATATACTCCCTGGGGGCTGTAGATAATACAGATATACTCCCTGGGGGCTGTAGATATTATAGATATACTCCCTGGGGGCTGTAGATATTATAGATATACTCCCTGGGGGCTGTAGATATTATAGATATACTCCCTGGGGGCTGTAGATATTATAGATATACTACCTGGGGGCTGTAGATATTGTAGATATACTCCCTGGGGGCCTTTCGATATTATAGATATACTCCCTGTGGGCTGTAGATATACTCTCTGGGGGCTGTAGATATTATAGATATACTCCCTGGGGGCTGTAGATATTATAGATATACTCCCTGGGGGCTGTAGATATTATAGATATACTCCCTGGGGGCTGTAGATATTATAGATATACTCCCTGTGGGCTGTAGATATTATAGATATACTCCCTGGGGGCTGTAGATATTATAGATATACTCCTATTGGGCTGTAGATATTATAGATATACTCCCTGGGGGCTGTAGATATTGTTGATATACTCCCTGGGGACTGTAGATATTAGAGATATACTCCCTGGGGGCTGTAGATTTTATAGATATACTCCCTGGGGGCTGTAGATATTATAGATATACTCCCTGGGGGCCGTAGATATACTCCCTGGGGGCTGTAGATATTGTAGATATACTCCCTGGGGGCTGTAGATATTATAGATATACTCCCTGGGTGCTGTAGATATTATAGATATACTCCCTGGGGGCTGTAGATATACTCCCTGGGGGCTGTAGATATTATAGATATACTCCCTGGGGGCTGTAGATATACTCCCTGGGGGCTGTAGATATTTTAGATGTACTCCCTGGGGGCTGTAGATATTATAGATATACTCCCTGGGGGCTGTAGATATTATAGATATACTCCCTGGGGGCTGTAGATATTATAGATATACTCCCTGGGGGCTGTAGATATTATAGATATACTCCCTGGGGGCTGTAGATATTATAGATATACTCCCTGGGGGCTGTAGATATTATAGATATACTCCCTGGGGGCTGTAGATATTATAGATATACTCCCTGGGGGCTGTAGATATTATAGATATACTCTCTGGCGGATCTAGATATTATAGATATACTCCCTGGGGGCTGTAGATATACTCCCTGGGGGCTGTAGATATTATAGATATACTCCCTGGGTGCTGTAGATATTATAGATATACTCCCTGAGGGCTGTAGATATTATAGATATACTCCCTGGGGGCTGTAGATATACTCCCTGGGGGATTTAGATATTATAGATATACTCCCTGGGGGCTGTAGATATTATAGATATACTCCCTGGGGGCTGTATATATTATAGATATACTCCCTGGGGGCTGTAGATACACTCCCTGGGGGCTGCAGATATTATAGATATACTCCCTGCGGGCTGTAGATATTATAGATATACTCCCTGGGGGCTGTAGATATTATAGATATACTCCCTGGGGGCTGTAGATATTATAGATATACTCCCTGGGGGCTGTAGATATTATAGATATACTCCCTGGGGGCTGTAGATATTATAGATATACTCCCTGTGGGCTGTAGATATTATAGATATACTCCCTGGGGGTTGTAGATATTGTAGATGTACTCCCTGGGGGCTGTAGATGTTATAGATATACTCCCTGGGGGCTGTAGATATTATAGATATACTCCCTGGGGGCTGTAGATATTATAGATATACTCCCAGGGGGCCGTAGGTATACTCCCTAGGGGCTGTAGATATTGTAGATATACTCCCTGGGGGCTGTAGATATTATAGATATACTCCCTGGGTGCTGTAGATATTATAGATATACTCCCTGGGGGCTGTAGATATACTCCCTGGGGGCTGTAGATATTATAGATATACTCCCTGGGGGCTGTAGATATACTCCCTGGGGGCTGTAGATATTGTAGATATACTCCCTGGGGGCTGTAGATATTATAGATATACTCCCTGGGGGCTGTAGATATTATAGATATACTCCCTGGGGGCTGTAGATATTATAGATATACTCCCTGGGGCTGTAGATATTAGAGATATACTCCCTGGGGGCTGTAGATATTATAGATATACTCCCTGGGGGCTGTAGATATTATAGATATACTCCCTGGGGGCTGTAGATATTATAGATATACTCTCTGGCGGATGTAGATATTATAGATATACTCCCTGGGGGCTGTAGATATACTCCCTGGGGGCTGTAGATATTATAGATATACTCCCTGGGTGCTGTAGATATTATAGATATACTCCCTGAGGGCTGTAGATATTATAGATATACTCTCTGGCGGATGTAGATATTATAGATATACTCCTTGGGGGCTGTAGATATACTCCCTGGGGGCTGTAGATATTATAGATATACTGCCTGGGTGCTGTAGATATTATAGATATACTCCCTGGGGGATGTAGATATTATAGATATACTCCCTGGGGGCTGTATATATTATAGATATACTCCATGGGGACTGTAGATATTGTAGATATACTCCCTGGGGACTGTAGATATTATAGATATACTTCCTGGGGGCTGTAGATATTATAGATATACTCCCAGGGGGCTGTAGATATACTCCCCGGGGGCTGTAGATATACTCCCTGGGGGCTGTAGATATTATAGATATACTCCCTGGGGGCTGTAGATATACTCCCTGGGGGCTGTAGATATTATAGATATACTCCCTGGGGGATGTAGATATTATAGATATACTCCCTGGGGGCTGTAGATATTATAGATATAGTCCCTGGGGGCTGTAGATATTATAGATATACTCCCTGGAGGCTGTAGATATTATAGATATACTCCCTGAGGGCTGTAGACATTATAGATATAATCCCTGGGGGCTGTAGATATTATAGATATACTCCCTGGAGGCTGTAGATATTATAGATATACTCCCTGGGGGCTGTAGATATTATAGATACACTCCCTGGGGGCTGTAGATATTATAAATATACTCCCTGAGGGCTGTAGATATACTCCCTGGGGGCTGTAGATATACTCCCTGGGGACTGTAGACATTATAGATATACTCCTTGGGGGCTGTAGATATACTCCCTTGGAGCTGTAGATATTATAGATATACTCCCTGAGGGCTGTAGATGTTATAGATATACTCCCTGGGGGCTGTAGATATACTCCCTGGGGAATGTAGATATTATAGATATACTCCCTGGGGGCTGTAGATATTATAGATATACTCCCTAGGGGCTGTAGATATACTCCCTGGGGGCTGTATATATTATAGATATACTCCCTGGGGGCTGTAGATAAACTCCCTGGGGGCTGTAGATATTATAGATATACTCCCTGGGGGCTGTAGATATACTCCCTGGGGGCTGTAGATATTATAGATTTACTCCCTGGGGGATGTAGATATTATAGAAATACTCCCTGGGGGCTGTAGATATTATAGATATACTCCCTGGGGGCTGTAGATATACGCTCTGGGGGCTGTAGATATTATAGATAAACTCCCTGGGGGCTGTAGATATTATAGATATACTCCCTGGGGACTGTATATATTATAGATATACTCCCTGGGGGCTGTAGATATTATAAATATACTCCCTGGGGGCTGTAGATATTATAGATATACTCCCTGGGGCTGTAGATATACTCCCTGGGGGCTGTAGATATTGTAGATATACTCCCTGGGGGCTTTAGATATTAGAGATATACTCCCTGGGGGCTGTAGGGGGAACCTGGAATGAAGTATTTAGAAGATACTCAAGGCCCTGGGGGCTGTAGGGGAAACCTGGAATGGAGTATTTAGAAGATACTCAAGGCCCTGGGGGCTGTAGGGGAAACCTGGATTGGAGCATTTAGAAGATACTCAAGGCCCTGGGGGAAACCTGGAATGGAGCAATTAGAAGATACTCAAGGCCCTGGGTGCTGTAGGGGAAACCTGGTATGGAGTATTTAGAAGATACTCAAGGCCCTGGGGGCTGTAGGGGAAACCTGGAATGGAGCATTTAGAAGATACTCAAGGCCCTGGGGGCTGTAGGGGGAACCTGGAATGGAGCATTTAGAAGATACTCAAGGCCCTGGGGGCTGTAGGGGAAACCTGGAATGGAGCATTTAGAAGATACTCAAGGCCCTGGGGACTGTAGGGGAAACCTGGAATGGAGTATTTAGAATATACTCAAGGCCCTGGGGGCTGTAGGGGAAACCTGGAATGGAGCATTTAGAAGATACTCAAGGCCCTGGGGGCTGTAGGGGAAACCTGGAATGGAGCATTTAGAAGATACTCAAGGCCCTGGGGACTGTAGGGGAAACCTGGAATGGAGTATGTAGAAGATACTTAAAGGGAAGTGGGTGAAATTAAAAACAGAGTGGTTGTGATGTCATTCAGAACAGATTAAAAAACAGGCTACATGATTGAGGAAAATCATTTATTTAATTCTATATGTTACAAAGACAAGGATCTTACCAGGATGATTCATTGAAAAATAATGGTTTTGCACAAAACAACCACAATAAAACTACAGGCCTAAATTAGTTTCATGTTTAAATCAAATAATGATGACATTATACTGAACCTGTAACAATAATGCCTGAACCTCAACACCTATCAGTTGATGTGTATAGACATGAAAAGTTAAGGCATTTACAATGTATCAACCATAATGCTATACAGTATATGACCAGTATATGACTGATGTTAAAGCTGCTGAATGAATAATACAACACACATTATATTAAAACACATTCCAATCAGAATAATACATGTATCAGTTAATAGATCACATTTGATCAAATGCCACTATTGTTCCAGCAGGTGGAGCTACAATGTAACAACATACAGCATTGTGACTCACAGTTCTATATTAGAATGCCATGAGTTCCATTCTGATGGTTGTTATGGTGATCAGGTGATCTCAGCCTCACTCTTCTTCAACATGATCACCTGTTCAACACAGAAGTAGTTCATCAGTGTGGCCATGTATTTACTTATCCAATACAGAACCACTTAGAAATGGAAATCATATCAGATGATTTACTAGTCAATACTGTGCTACTTAGAATCCTATCAAATTACTTCCAATGAGGCTCCTGCTTATGTCCAGCTCTCCCTTATCAATACCAGGGCTATTTACTAATTGTCAATACCATTCACTCTAATCCATCCTACTTTCTACATCTACTAAGAGGTAACATAATATAGTACACTGTGTTCAGAATACCATATTGTGACCCTGCAGCTGTTGTGATGTAAGGTAGAAACTCACCTACAGTGTGGAGAACAAGTATTTGATACACTGCCGATTTTGCAGGTTTTCCTACTTACAAAGCATGTAGAGGTCTGTAATTTTTATCATAGGTACACTTCAACTGTGAGAGACGGAATCTAAAACAAAAATCCAGAAAATCACATTGTATGATTTTTAAGTAATTAATTTGCATTTTATTGCATTTGTTTGAACGCGGGGCACTGTCCTCAGATAATCACATGGTGTGCTTTCGCCGTAAAGCCTTTTTGAAATCTGACACAGCGGCTGAATTAATAAGAAGTTAATCTTTAAGCCGATGTATAACACTTGTATATTTTATGAATGCTTATTATGTGTATTTCTGTATTTTGAATTTGGCGCTCTGCAATTTCACAGGATGTTGGCCAGGTGGGACGCAAGCAAGGAGTTGTGGTATATGGCCAATATACCGCGGCTAAGGGCTGTTCTTACGTACAACGCAATATGGAACGCCTGGACCCAGCCCTTAGCCGCGGTATATTGGTGATTATATCATGAACCCCGGAGGTGCTTTATTGCTATTATAAACCGTTTACCAACATAATTAGAGAAGTAAAAATAAATGTTTTGTCATAACCGGGGTATACGGCTGTCAGCCAATCAGCATTCAGGGTTGCAACCACCCAGTTTATAATGCAGGTTTTAGCACAACTTAACTTCTTTGATATAGGGGGCAGCATTTTCACTTTTTGATGAATCACGTGCCCATATTGAACTGCCTCCTACTCTGTCCCAGATGCTAATATATTCATAGTATTATTACTATTGGATTGAAAACACTCTGAAGTTTCTAAAACTGTTTGAATGATGTCTCTGAATATAACATAACTCATATGGCAGGCAAAAAACTGAGAAAAAATCCAAACAGGAAGAGAGAATTCTGAGAGTGGTCTTAAATGAGACATTTTAAACTTTTCCATATTTTCCTAGATGAACCAACTTCTCAGGTTAATTAAAGTTTATTCCCAGATAGCCTATCCAAGTATGATTAATCATTATCATTGATTAATCAATTTGCTTTTGGAAAATTCATTCACATCCAACTACCACATTACTGATACAGTACTGATGGTTCATTAACGTTTAAACAGATTAAAATAGTTTTTGCAGCTTCCAACAAATTCCAAACCCAAACTTAGTGTAACGTCCTGACCAGAGTTCTTATGTGTTTTGCTTGTTTAGTGTTGGTCAGGGCGTGAGCTGGGTGGGAATTCTATGTTGTGTGTCTAGTTCGTCTGTTTCTGTGTTCAGCCTAATATGGTTCTCAATCAGAGGCAGCTGTCAATCGTTGTCCCTGATTGAGAATCATATATAGGTGGCTTGTTTTGTGTTGGGGATTGTGGGTGTTTGTTTCCTGTCTCTGTGTTTTGTCTGCACCAGATAGGTCTGTCTCGGTTTTTTCACATTTGTTATTTTGTATGTTGTTTGTAGTATTTCACTTGTTCTTTATTAAACATGTTGAACACTAGCCGCGCTGCACTTTGGTCCTCTCCTTCACCCCTGGAAGAAAGCCGTTACACTTAGAAAAAAAAAATGGAACAATTTTCCTCTAAATGTTTCAAATAATGTGCAATGGGGGTGGTCCCCACTCCTCTGCTAATTAGTGAACCTCCACCCTTTAAAGGATTGATCTCTGACCTCAGCAGCAATACCAACCCTAACGGAAAATCAGCAGAAATTGCGAACAACGCTCTCCAAAATCAACCATCGAATGCAGGCTTTGTAACAGTTCTCTCCATTTCAGCCCTTATGTATCGCCATCAAAGATTGGCATCGGTCCAACACTGCAGTGCCCACCTGAAACACGTGCAAGACATGGCTGACATGAAGGGACAGGAGGAGAGAACCGAGCAACTATTGACAAAAGCAGGAATTGAAAACATTCTACTAGCCGGGGAACTGCGTTTGAAATCTGAACAATTAAAAGTAATTGCAAATACTTATGACGATGAACGAGTATAAACTCTTCAACAAAATTGTTTTCTACAGGATCAACTCGATTTAACCAAAACTAAATACGATGTAGTCCACTCCAAACTAGATGAATCTGTTGAGTTATCTACAAACAGGAGCGCGCAATTCGATAACATGCAGGCATTTTGTTGAACATTACTCAAAGTAACAATGTTCTAGTCCAAATGCTGCAGACCAAAGACGATCAGTTAATGAACACAATGACAAAGTTGGATGACAAATCAGAAGAACTCATTGAAGTCGCTGACCAAATGAATGATGAGAGAACTCAGGTGATGAAGATGGAAATATTGATTTCTAAGCAAGCGGAGGAAATCTCATCACTGAATCTCTCGCTCCGTACTCAAGACCTCTATCTGCAAACCAAGACAGATAAGTTTGAGACCAAAAGGAGCAAGTGCGACACTCACATGTCCAAAATCAGTAAGCGCTCAAGTGGACTCTTAGGTACCATCTGGTGGAATCCCAGAACGATCACGCGCTACAGCGCGACTACCCAACCAAGCAACTGGAGCTACTACTACTACTAACCCAACCCTACTACTTCCAAGCAACTGGAGCCGGTACTCAAAGGAGTGAAGATAATAGAAGGTTTCAGACTTTGCCTCCCTCATGTGTCCCTCAGGCTTCTCCTCTTGGCCTTTCAGCCCCACTTTCCCCACAGGATGAAGCCAACCCTCTCCGCCCGCTTGACATGGAATACCTTGACAAACTCGTCAAGAATTTCCCCACCTTTGACCCCGTTCCAGATCAGCCAAACGATACTGAGACGTTCCTAGCTGACATAGAGGACGCGTTGGATGGCTACCCGAACTCTACGGGTTCTGACAGGGTTTAGCTGTTGAAGCGAATGTCGATTAGACACTTGACGAGGTTCATTCGTCTACAACAGCAACATGAGCTAAACGACTACGCTAAACTTGCCACAGCTTTGAAATTAGAATTCAGTGGTTCTGCGTCTCGCAAACACGACAAGCTCGGAATGAACACCCACAAGCTAACTATCATAGGCTTCGTTCAGACTCACTGAGACAGGAATGGAAGAGCTGTTACTTTTCAAACAAATGTTTCTGTCGAACATGTATCCCACCTTCATTACCTACTTCTACTCCACGCTGGCCTGCCTATCTTACAACTCAGAGAGCTTGCAAGCACAGCTTTTGAGGCATCAACGCTAAGAGCCCTGACCACTCGGTTTTGAAGTTTGACCAGGAGCACTCACTCCAGTTAGAGGGTGCATTATCAGGAGCACTCACTCCAGTTAAAGGGTGCATTATCAGGAGCACTCACTCCAGTTAAAGGGTGCATTATCAGGAGCACTCACTCCAGTTAGAGGGTGCATTATCAGGAGCACTCACTCCAGTTAGAGGGTGCATTATCAGGAGCACTCACTCCAGTTAGAGGGTGCATTATCAGGAGCACTCACTCCAGTTAGAGGGTGCATTATCAGGAGCACTCACTCCAGTTAGAGGGTGCATTATCAGGAGCACTCACTCCAGTTAGAGGGTGCATTATCAGGAGCACTCACTCCAGTTAGAGGGTGCATTATCAGGAGCACTCACTCCAGTTAGAGGGTGCATTATCAGGAGCACTCACTCCAGTTAGAGGGTGCATTATCAGGAGCACTCACTCCAGTTAGAGGGTGCATTATCAGGAGCACTCACTCCAGTTAGAGGGTGCATTATCAGGTATTGGAGCGTTGAGAGATTAGTCGTTTAGTTTAGTATATATATATTTTTTTTTTACAGGGACAGTGCACATTAATCAACGTTTCAGGAAAAGTGCCGGTTTTAACCAGCCGGCTAATTTTCAACCGCAGTCCCTGGGCAGGTTATTAAAAACAATTACAATACAGACAATCATTGAGCAGTGAGCACACGCAGAGCAACATAGGACAAGAAAGACGTAGCATACAGACAGAGCAACATAGGACAAAAAGCAACAAGACAAAATCTATAAAAGCAACAAAGTGTTTCCACACCTCACAAGTTTCAGACAATATGGAAAGCGGCAATACACAACTAGGGATTATGTTCACAAATCTGACTGGCCTTGAGCTTCATGTTTTTGTGTGAAAGTGTGATATGTGGTGCAGTTATGTGTGTCTGATGGCAGTGTATTCCAGACATGGGAAGCTCTCACAGAGAAAGCAGATTGATTAAAGGTGCTTTTCCTTAAGGGAACTATACAGTCACCTCTCATGGCAGACCTTGTGGATCTGCTGCCATAAGTTTGGGTTTTCTGTTTAACAAAAATACTGAGTGGAGGGGGAGCCGGGCTATTTAGGATCTTGAATACAAGACATGCGTCAGTGTATTGCACAAGATTTTCCCAACTCAGGAACTCATGCTTTCTGAGAATGTAACAGTGATGATAGCTATTGGGCTTCCTATCAACCACTTTGAGAGCCTGTTTCTAGACAGACTGAATAGGTTTTAATGTTGTACAGCAAGCTTGGGTCCAACTAGTCAAGCAGTATGTTAAGTGGGGGAGTATCATAGATTTTAAGTAGATCATAGATCATAGATTTATCATAGATTTTAAGTACAATTTTGCTCCCACTTTAGTCTAATAATTTAGTATAAATTGGAAATTAGCTAGGTTGAATTTGGTAATTGGAATTATCTTTTTCACATGCTTTTTAAAAGAGAGGTTGTAATCAAGTATGATGCCAAGGTACTTAAAATCAGATACCAGCTGGAGCTTCTCCCCTGATAAACAGACATCTGGCTCAGTAGCATCTGTTGCCCTCTTTGTGAAGAACAGACATCTGGCTCAGTAGCATCAGATACCACCTGGAGCTTCTCCCCTGATAAACAGACATCTGGCTCAGTAGCATCTGTTGCCCTCTTTGTGATAAACAGACATCTGGCTCAGTAGCACCAGATACCACCTGGAGCTTCTCCCCTGATAAACAGACATCTGGCTCAGTAGCATCTGTTGCCCTCTTTGTGATAAACAGACATCTGGCTCAGTAGCACCAGATACCACCTGGAGCTTCTCCCCTGATAAACAGACATCTGGCTCATCTGTTGAACATGCAGACAGTTTTTTTTTTACATTGAGATGCAAACACGAGTCACTGAGCCACTTTGTAACCTGGACCATTACAGTAGTGAGTCACTGAGCCACTTTGTAACCTGGACCATTACAGTAGTGAGTCACTGAGCCACTTTGTAACCTGGACCATTACAGTAGTGAGTCACTGAGCCACTTTGTAACCTGGACCATTACAGTAGTGAGTCACTGAGCCACTTTGTAACCTGGACCATTACAGTAGTGAGTCACTGAGCCACTTTGTAACCTGGACCATTACAGTAGTGAGTCACTGAGCCACTTTGTAACCTGGACCATTACAGTAGTGAGTCACTGAGCCACTTTGTAACCTGGACCATTACAGTAGTGAGTTCTTGTGCAGCTTGTTGTTTGCTCTTTGCACATATATCACTGTATCATCTGCATATATTTGAACTTCAGACCCAGTACAGACAGAAGGCAGATCATGACGCACAACAACGGTTTCTACCACGAAACCACGATTCCAATAACCTCCGCGTTTAAAATAACTGTAAAGTACGTCGCCATCAAAACGACTACCACTACAATCGACCTGTTCGCTATGTTTCTGCACCCAACCAACACAAAGTGTCAAAGCACAAGGGTAGCAAAGGGTTGAAGAACGATCAAAACGTAGACCAATGTTCTCCAGATGTTCCACTACGGGAATAATTAAAATTTGAGAAAAGTGTCAACATTAAGTCACAAGGACTAGACAGGGAATTACCGGACACCAGGTCTGCAGGAATTAAAACCTATAGCAAGGATGTTAAAAATCTAATTTCTCTCACTCGAGACCCTATCCAGGGCCTGCTTGATCAAGAAACAAGTGCAGGAGGCGTCAATCCTCAGGTACTCTAATATGTAAATAGATACGAAGGTTGAGAATAAAAAGGTCAAACTCCACTCAAAACTTCCACCTTGAACAGAAATGGCGCATCACGTCGTTGCGACTTTGTGGGGAATATGTCCACTAAACGCGACTCTAAACGGCCATACCTGGAAACAGTCCTGGAGGACTGCTTAACTTGTCATGCGCTAATTGATTCGGACGCGACGATATCGCTCATCGCTCAAACATTGTTTGATGATCTCAAAAGGGCTTTGAAGCCAACTAAACTTTGGTTAAAAGTGGAACGATGCGACACTACACTTCGAGGAGTCACTCAGACTACATCGCCTCTCACATTGAGAGTCATGCTGAAACTACACTTCAAGGACGTATCGCTCGTTCACCCTGTGTATGTTACCAGCCTCAAATCTGAACCCCTGCTACTTGGAGCAGACTTGATGGATCGGTTACTCCCATTGATGGATTGGAAAACCAACCAGGTATGGTCACAGGCTACAGTGCCTTCTCCACTGACCACACTGTCTTCCCCTAACGCTAGCTGCAACGCTTCACGAGGGGTATCTGTTGAAAGAACCCCTTAGGAAAAAGACGTGGATCAGTTACTGTCGTGGAAATATTTCACAAATACCATGTGAGTTCAAATAGACTTTTTATTACTTCATAATAAAATCTGGATCATGAATACAACTGCCTTCCAGTCTTGGCACAGAATACTGATACATTTATTGTGACACTTATGTCACACTTATAGTAACTTCTCTTATTAATGGCTCATCACCTCTGGCATTTAGCCACCGTTATCATATTAGGACATGTAACCTGTAGAGTCACATAAATAGTTTCATGCATGTAGGACCATAGCAACAGACCTTGGCACTCTACAGGAATAACCAATACATGACATCCTGCTGACTCCACTGAAAGGGGAACCCCTGTTCTGGAAAAAGACCCAAGAGGTGTAACCATATTTGGACATAACAGTTGCAAGAATAACCACGTGCATGTCTAATGTTGTCCAATGACCTAAAGCACATACACTAGTTTTGCTCCTTCTGAAATAAATAATAAATAATTGCCACAAAAAGATTTACTGAAAAAATGCACAATATTACTGACGGATTGGAAAACCAACCAGGTCACAGGTCACAGTGCCTTCTCCACCGACCACACTGTCTTCCCCTAACGCTAGCTGCAATGAAGTCACCCATGAGGGGTATCTGTCGAAAGCACCCCTTGGGGGAAAAGACGTTTCGAAATCTCTTGGTACAGAATCGGATCCAAGGAGATATCTACGATATTACGATATCTTGACACATCCCATCAGCAAACCTGATTGACCATTATTTTCATGATTTCGAGCCAGCAGTCTCTGTGAATGAGCAACTTCCCCTCCTCCTCCTACTGTAGTAGAGATTAACTTCTCTTGCCCTTCGGACACTTCCGCAAATTTCAAGAACTTTGAAAGTTTCTTCAAGTGCAATCGCAAAAAACTATCAAGCGCTAGATGAAACTGGCTCTCACGAGGACCGCCCTAGGAAAGGAAGGCCCAGAGTTATGTCTGCTGCAGAGGATAAGTTCATTAGAGTTAACTGCACCTCAGATTGCAGCCCAAATAAATGCTTCATGGAGTTCAAGTAACAGACACATCTCAACGACACCATTCTGTATACTTCTGGCCCTTCTTTGGACACTGTGTTAATTCACCTCCAAACGATATTCACCTCCATACAACTCTCCTTCCGTGGCCTCCAACTGCTCTTAAATGCAAGTAAAAACTAAAGGCATGCTCTTCAATCGATCACTGCCTGCACCTGCCCGCCCGTCCAGCTTCACTACTCTGGACGGTTCTGACTTAGAATATGTGGACAACTACAAATACCTAGGTGTCTGGTTAGATTGCAAACTCTTCCAGACTCACATCAAACATCTCCAATCCAACATTAAATCTAGAATTGCCTTCCTATTTCGCAACAAAGCATCCTTCACTCATGCTGCCAAACATACCCTCGTAAAACTGACCATCCTATCGATCCTTGACTTTGGCGATGTCATTTACAAAATAGCCTCCAAAACCCTACTCAACAAATTGAATGCAGTCTATCACAGTGCCATCCATTTTGTCACCAAATCCCCATATACTACTCACCACTGCGACCTGTACACTCTCGTTGGCTGGCCCTCGCTTCATACTCGTCGCCAAACCCACTGGCTCCAGGTCATCTACAAGTCCCTGCTAGGCAAAAGCCCCGCCTTATCTCAGCTCGCTGGTCACCATAGCAGCACTCATCCATAGCACACGCTCCAGCAGGTATATTTCACTGGTCACCCCCAAAGCCAATTCCTTCTTTGGCTGCCTTTCCTTCCATTTCTCTGCTGCCAATGACTGGAACGAACTGCAAAAATCCTTGAAACTGGAAACACTTATCTCCCTCACTAGCTTTAAGCACCAGCTGCCAGAGTAGCTCACAGATCAATGCATCTGTAAATCGCCCACCCAACTACCTCATCCCCTACTGTATTTATTTTATTTATCTTGCTCCTTTGCACCCCAGTATCTCTACTTGCACATGCTTCTACTGTACATCTACCATTCCAGTGTTTAATTGCTATATTGTAATTACTTCGCCACCATGGCCAATTTATTGCCTTACCTCCCTTATCTTATCTAATTTGCACATATTGTATATAGACTTGTTTTTCTACTGTATTATTGACTGTATGTTTGTTTACTCCATGTGTAACTCTGTGTTGTTGTATGTGTCGAACTGCTTTGCTTTATCTTGGCCAGGTCGCAGTTGTAAATGAGAGCTAGCTGGTTAAATAATGGTGAAAAAATTTATTAAAATAAAAATGTCAACTGTTCAGAGGAGACTGTGTGAATCATGGTGGAATTGAATTGCTGCAAAGACACCCCTTAAAGGACCCCAATAAGAAGTAGAGACTTTCTTGGGCCAAGAAACACGAGCAATGGACATTAGACCGTTGGAAATCTGTCCTTTGGTCTGATGAGTCCAAATAGACATTAGACCGTTGGAAATCTGTCCTTTGGTCTGATGAGTCCAAATAGACATTAGACCGTTGGAAATCTGTCCTTTGGTCTGATGAGTCCAAATAGACATTAGACCGTTGGAAATCTGTCCTTTGGTCTGATGAGTCCAAATAGACATTAGACCGGTGGAAATCTGTCCTTTGGTCTGATGAGTCCAAATAGACATTAGACCGTTGGAAATCTGTCCTTTGGTCTGATGAGTCCAAATAGACATTAGACTGGTGGAAATCTGTCCTTTGGTCTGATGAGTCCAAATAGACATTAGACCGTTGGAAATCTGTCCTTTGGTCTGATGAGTCCAAATAGACATTAGACCGGTGGAAATCTGTCCTTTGGTCTGATGAGTCCAAATAGACATTAGACCGTTAGACTGGTGGAAATCTGTCCTTTGGTCTGATGAGTCCAAATTTGAGAGTTTTGGTTCCAACCGCTGTGTCTTTGTGAGACGCAGAATAGGTGGTGAACGGATGATATCTGCATGTGTGGTTCCCACCGTGAAGCATGGAGGAGGAGGTGTGATGGTGTGCTTTGCTGGTGACACTGTCAGTGATTTATTTAGAATTCAAGGCACACTTAACCAACATAGCTACCACAGCATTCTGCAGCGATACGCCATCCCATCTGGTACTGCATGTTTTATAATGTTGTATGTGTTTCCCCCAACACCACTTTCCATCAATTTGTACAGCAGATCCTCATGCCAGATTGAGTCAAAAGCCCATCAACACCACAGGCCTTTTAGGGTTTGAGGGTTTATATTTTGTCACGTAGTGAGAATCCAGTGGGTTAAATAGTTGATTCTAAAATTTGTAATTGATCATTTATGTTTTTGCTGTTTGTTCTTTTTTATAGGGCCCAAAAATTATTTTTGTTTTTTTCACAAATATCCGTTTTGGATAGATAACTCTTCGTGTTGTTGTTTGTTTAGTATTTTCCAATTTTCCCAGAAGTGTTTAAAGTGTGTTAACCTGTTTGGGCTGCAGGGGCAGTATTGAGTAGCCTGATAAAAGGTGCCCATTTCAAACGGCCTCGTACTCAATTCTTGCTCGTACAATATGCATATTATTATTACTATTGGATAGAAAACACTCTCTAGTTTCTAAAACCGTTTGAATTATATCTGTGAGTAAAACAGAACTCATTTGGCAGCAAACTTCCTGACCAGGAAGTGGAAAGTCTGAAAACGATGCTCTGTTCTAGGGCCTGCCTATAAATGGGCATGATACGTATTAGTATACATGCACGTCATACACCTTCCACTAGATGTCAAGAGGCAGTGAGAGAAGAAATGGAGTGTTTATCTTGGTCTGAGGTGGAATAAATCCTCTTGGCATGACGTGTCACCCATTTCCTGTTTTCTGGAAAGTGCGAGGATGGACCTGGAATTGCCTTCTGAAAAGCTGTCGTTATAGGCGACTACTATCTCCGGCTTTGATTTTATTTGATACATGTGACAATATCATCGTAAAGTATGTTTTTTCAATATAGTTTTATTAGATTATTGAAATTTATTCGGGACGTTAGGCGTGTTGCGTTGTGTGCCTTTGTTCAGGAAGGAGAGCTTCGCGCCACTTGGCGAGTGTGCTTGCTAATTCAAGAGGATGTTCTAAAACCAAACAACGATTGTTCCCGACAAAGGACCCCTTGTACAACATTCTGATGGAAGCTCATCAAAAGTAGGACCCATTTTATGATGCTATTTCATATATCTGTCGAACTGTGTACTATTAGTTTTGCGCCCAGGTTTTGGGCACTCTCTCGCAATAACGTAAGCCTTATGTCGTAATGAAGTTATTTTTAGAATTCTAACACTGCGATTGCATTAAGAACTAGTGTATCTATCATTTCCTATACAACATGTATTTTTTAGTCATGTTTATAAATAGTTATTTGGTCAGAATATGTGAGTGTCAGATAAATATCCGGACGTTGTGGGAAAAAGATGCTACGTTAGCACAATGTATAACCACTGATTTCAGCTCTAAATATGCACATTTTCGAACAAAACATAAGTGTATGTATAACCTGATGTTATAGGACTGTCATCTTATGAAGCTTATCAAGGTTAGTCAAAAATTATATATCTTTTGCTGGTTTGTTACGATCGCTAACTTTTGCTGCTGGGAAATGGCTTGTGTTTCTGGCTATTGTGGTAAGCTAATATAATGCTATATTGTGTTTTCGCTGTAAAACACTTAATAAATCGGAAATATTATATATTTATAATATATACTCGGCCTTGTCTCAGGATGGTAAGTTGGTGGTTGAAGATATCCCTCTACTGGTTTGGGGGCTGTGCTTTAGGCAAAATGGGTGGCGTTATATCCTTCCTGTTTGGCCCTGTCCGGGGGTATCATCGGATGGGGCCACAGTGTCTCCTGACCCCTCCTGTCTCAGCCTCCAGTATTCATGCTGCAGTAGTTTATGTGTCGGGGGGCTAGCGTCAGTTTGTTAAATCTGGAGTACTTCTCCTGTCTTTTCTGGTGTCCTGTGTGAATTTAAGTATGCTCTCTCTAATTCTCTCTTTCTCTCTTTCTTTCTCTCTCTCGGAGGACCTGAGCCCAAGGACCATGCGTCAGGACTACCTGGCATGACGACTCCTTGCTGTCCCCAGTCCACCTGGCCGTGCTGCTGCTCCAGTTTCAACTGTTCTGCCTGCGGCTATGGAACCCTGACCTGTTCACCGGACGTGCTACCTGTCCCAGACCTGCTTTTTCAAATCTCTAGAGACCGCAGGAGCGGTAGAGATACTCTTAATGATCGGCTATGAAAGCCAACTGACATTTACTCCTGAGTTGCTGACTTGCTGCACTCTCGACAACTACTGTGATTATTATTATTTGACCATGCTGGTCATTTATGAACATTTGAACATCTTGGCCATGTTCAGTTATAATTCTCCACCCGGCACAGCCTGAAGAGGACTGGTCACCCCTCATAGCCTGGTTCCTCTCTAGGTTTCTTCCTAGGTTCTTTTTCCCTACTGTGTTATTGACTTGTTTATTGTTTACTCCATTTTTAACTCTGTGTTGTTGTCTGCTCACACTGCTATGCTTTATCTTGGCCAGGTCGCAGTTGTAAATGAGAACTTGTTCTCAACTAGCCTACCTGGTTAACATAGTGCTATATATCATTTAAAACACAACAGATTCCCACTTCTCCCTCACCATACATGACAAATAGACCATCTAGGTTGATTCAAGGCTTAACATAGTGCTATATATCATTTGGGCAGTATAAATGCTTTTTGGACATGGTTCACTGACTTTTGGGTTTGTAAACTGACTTCCTATGATCGTACATGGCCAATAACATCTTGATTTGGCACTTTCAAATATTTCATATTGCATTTGGACATTTTTTATGACATTTGGCAAAAAAATATAGAAAGTGACATTTGACTTCGACTTTTGACTTCCTATGAAATCATATTGCAAATGGACAAAACATATGCCTTATGGACAAGTTCAAAAATAAATAAATAATTATGATAATAAAATATGACAAAAGTATGTACATACAGTTATTATACATGTGTAATTGACCCAAAAAACAAAAGAATTTCGAAAAACGGTCCAGAAATCACTTTTTTAAGGAGGTGATAAGTTTTTTTTTTTTTTTTTCACATTTTCAAAATGTTATACTTGGGTCTTGACTTGTGTTACATATTGTTATTACGCAATATGAAAAATTACGGTGGAGCGCGCTCGCCATCTATTGGATTTTTTGCAGTGTTACACTTGGCATTTGCCATATGGCATTTGCAATCAGTTTTGAATGAAACAACGTCCAATTGAGTGGTATTGTACATCGTGTATATGTTTCGTGCGGTGCCAATATGATCCCATTCATTTTTGTCCATTTCAAGGGGGTGTTCCCTTACATAACAAACTCATTATGCTACATCATTCATAACAAACACAACATGCTACATCATTCATAACAATCACAACATGCTACATCATTCATAACAAACACAACATGCTACATCATTCATAACAAACACAACATGCTACATCATTCATAACAAACACAACATGCTACATCATTCATAACAAACACAACATGCTACATCATTCATAACACAACATGCTACATCATTCATAACAAACACAACATGTTACATCATTCATAACAAACACAACATGCTACATCATTCATAACAAACACAACATGCTACATCATTCATAACAAACACAACATGCTACATCATTCATAACAAACACAACATGCTACATCATTCATAACAAACACAACATGTTACATCATTCATTAAAAACACAACATGCTATGTCATTCATAACAAACACAACATGCTACATCATTCATAATGAACACAACATGCTACGTCATTCATAACAAACAAAACATGCTACGTCATTCATAACAAACACAATATGCTACATAATTCATTAAAAACACAACATGCTACGTCATTCATAACAAACACAATATGCTACATAAATCATAACAAACAACATGCCACATCATTCATAACACAACATGCTACATCATTCATAATAAACACAACATGCTAGCTCATTCATTACAAACACAACATGCTACCTCATTCATTACAAACACAACATGCTACATCATTCATTACAAACACAACATTCTACATCATTCATAACAAACTGAACATGCTACATCATTCATAATATACAGTTGAAGTCGAAAGTTTACAGACACCTGAGCCAAAAACATTTAAACTCAGTTTTTCACAATTCCTGACATTTAATCCTAGTAAACGTTCCCTGTCTTAGGTCAGTAAGGATCACCACTTTATTTTCAGAATGTGAAATGTCAGAATAATAGTAGACAGAATGATTGATTTCAGCTTTCATTTCTTTCATCACATTCCCAGTGTCAAGTGTCAGTGTGCAGCGAGTAGGTGTCACGTTCCTGACCTGTTTTCTGTTAGTTTTTGTATGTGTTAGTTGGTCAGGACGTGAGTTTGGGTGGGCAGTCTATGTTTTCTGTTTCTATGTTGGTTAATGGGTACCTAATATGGCTCTCAATTAGAGGCAGGTGTTTTTCATTTCCTCTGATTGAGAGTCATATTAAGGTAGGTGTTTTCACACTGTTTGTTGTGGGTGGTTGTCTTCCGTGTCTGTATGTTTGTTCGCACCACGCGGGACTGTTTCGTTGTCGTTAGTATATGTAGTCTGTTCCTGTTCGTGCGTTCTTCATGTTTGTATGTAAGTTCTCTCGTTCAGGTCTGTCTACATCGTTTTGTTGTTTTGTAATAATATCAAGTGTTCTTCGTGTGTTTAGTTCGTCTTGTTAATAAATATTATGTCATCATACCTCGCTGCACATTGGTCTTCTGATCCCTCTCTCCTCTCCTCGTCCGAGGAGGAGGAAGAATATTACGACGAGCGATACAGAACCACCCACCAAACCCGGATCAAGCAGCGGGACCACGAACAGTGGTCCACGAAAAAAGGATTGCAGGATTTCTGGAGTTGGGAGGAAATCATAGAGGGAAAAGGACCCTGGGCTAAGGTGGGAGTGAATCGCCGCTTTGAGGAGGAGAAGGAGGCAGCCACAGCAAAAAAAACGCAGATATGAAGGGACGCGTCTAGCACGGAAGCCCGAAAAGCCCGTGAGTACTACCCAAAAATTTCTTGGGGGGGGGCTAAGAGGTAGTGGGCCAAGGGCAGGTAGGAGACCTGCGCCCACTTCCCAGGCTAACCGTGGAGAGCGGGAGTACGGGCAGACACCGTGTTACGCAGTAGAGCGCACGGTGTCTCCTGTACGTGTGCATAGCCCAGTGCGGGTTATTCCACCTCCCCGCACTGGTAGGGCTAGATTGAGCGTTGAGCCGGATGTCATGAAGCCGGCTCTACATATCTGGCCACCAGTACGTCTCTTTGGGCCTGCTTACATGGCACCAGCCTTACGCATGGTGTCCCCGGTTCGCCTACATAGCCCGGTGCGGGTTATTCCACCTCCCCGCACTGGTCGGGCGACGGGGAGCATTCAACCAGGTAAGGTTGGGCAGGCTCAATGCTCAAGGGAGCCAGTACGCTTGCACGGTCCGGTATTTCCGGCGCTACCTCCCCGCCCCAGCCCAGTACCACCAGTGCCTACTCCACGCACCAGGCTTCCAGTGCGTTTCCAGAGCCCTGTTCCTCCTCCACGCACTCTCCCTATGGTGCGTGTCTCCAGCCCAGTGCCTCCAGTTCCGGCACCACGCACTAAGCCACCTGTGCGTCTCCAGAGCCCTGTACACACTGTTCCTTCTCCCCGTACTCGTCCTGATGTGCGTGCCCTCAGCCCGGTGCCACCAGTGCCGGTACCACGCACCAGGCAAATAGTACGCTTTGAGAGTCCAGTGTGCCCTGTCCCTGCTCCCCGCACTAGGCTTGAAGTGCGTGTCTCCAGTCCGGTGCCTCCAGTTCCGGTACCACGCACCAGGCCTATAGTGCGCTTCGAGAAGTCAGTGTGCCCTGTCCCTGCTCCCCGCACTAGGCTTGAAGTGCGTGTCTCCAGTCCGGTGCCTCCAGTTCCGGCACCACGTACCAGGCCTACAGTGCGTCTCAGCCGGCCAGAGTCTGCCGTCTGCCCAACGGCGCCTGAACTGTCCGTCTGCCAAGCGCCGCATGAACTGCCCGTCTGTATTGAGCCTTCAAAGCCGCCCGTCTGCCATGAGCCTGCAAAGCCGCCCGTCTGCCATGAGCCTACAGAGCCTTCCGCCAGACAGGAGCCGCTAGAGCCTTCCGCCAGACAGGAGCCGCTAGAGCCTTCCGCCAGACAGGAGCAGCCAAAGCCTTCCGCCAGACAGGATCAGTCTGAGCCATCCGTCTCCGCAGCGCCATCTGAGCCATCCGTCTCCGCAGCGCCATCCGTCTCCGCAGCGCCATCTGAGCCATCCGTCTCCTCAGCGCCATCTGAGCCATCCGTCTCCCCAGCGCCGTCTGAGCCATCCGTCTCCCCAGCGCCGTCTGAGCCATCCGTCTCCCCAGCGCCGTCTGAGCCATCCGTCTGTCCCGAGCCGTTAGAGCCGCCCGTCTGTCCCGAGCCGTCAGAGCCGTTAGTCAGTCAGGAGCCGCTAGAGCCATTCGTCAGTCAGGAGCCGCTAGAGCCATTCGTCAGTCAGGATCTGCCAGAGCCGCCAACCAGACAGGATCTGCCAGAGCCGCCAACCAGACAGGATCTGCCAGAGCCGCCAACCAGACAGGATCTGCCAGAGCCGCCAACCAGACAGGATCTGCCAGAGCCGCCAACCAGACAGGATCTGCCAGAGCCGTCAGTGAGCCATGAGCGTCTAGAGCCGCCAGTGAGCCATGAGCGTCCAGAGCCGTCAGCCAGCCATGAGCGTCCAGAGCCGTCAGCCAGCCATGAGCATCCAGAGCCGTCAGCCAGCCCGGAGCTGCCAGTAATCCAGAACTGCCTCTCAGTCCAGAGCTGTCTCTCTGTCCGGAGCTGCCTTTCAGTCCGGAGTTGTCCCTCTATCCTGAGCTACCTCTCTATCCTGAGCTACCTCTCTATCCTGAGCTACCTCTCTATCTCGACCTACCTCGCTGTCCTGAGCTACTTTGTCTTGGTGTTGCCCCTTATATTAGGTGGGTGGAGAAGGAGGGTGGTCATTCTAAGGGGGAGATGTAAGCTGGGATTGACTATGGTGGGGTGGGGACCTCGCCCTGAGCCTGAGCCACCACCGTGGTCAGATGCCCACCCAGACCCTCCCCTAGACTTTGTGCTGGTGCGCCCGGAGTTCGCACCTTAAGGGGGGGGTTATGTCACGTTCCTGACCTGTTTTCTGTTAGTTTTTGTATGTGTTAGTTGGTCAGGACGTGAGTTTGGGTGGGCAGTCTATGTTTTCTGTTTCTATGTTGGTTAATGGGTACCTAATATGGCTCTCAATTAGAGGCAGGTGTTTTTCATTTCCTCTGATTGAGAGTCATATTAAGGTAGGTGTTTTCACACTGTTTGTTGTGGGTGGTTGTCTTCCGTGTCTGTATGTTTGTTCGCACCATACGGGACTGTTTCGTTGTCGTTAGTATATGTAGTCTGTTCCTGTTCGTGCGTTCTTCATGTTTGTATGTAAGTTCTCTCGTTCAGGTCTGTCTACATCGTTTTGTTGTTTTGTAATAATATCAAGTGTTCTTCGTGTGTTTAGTTCGTCTTGTTAATAAATATTATGTCATCATACCTCGCTGCACATTGGTCTTCTGATCCCTCTCTCCTCTCCTCGTCCGAGGAGGAGGAAGAATATTACGACGAGCGTTACAGTAGGACGGAGTCAGGCGCAGGACACAGAACTGAGTAAGAAATGTACTTTACTCGAATAAATCACAAAATAATTCCGCGCAGGGAAAATACTCCAGCTCTCAGAAATAGCGAACACTTAACAAAGAACAATCACGCACCAAACCATGTTGGAACAAGAGGGTTAAATAGGGAATAAATAATGATGTAATGGGAACCAGGTGTGTACAATAAAGACAAAACAAATGGACAATGAAACGTAGATAGGTGGCGGCTAGAAAGCCGGTGACGTCGATCGCCGAACAAGGAGAGGCACCAACTTCGGCGGAAGTCGTGACACCCAGTTTGTCAGAAGTTTACTTACACTCAATTAGTATATGGTGGTAGCAATTGGTAGCATTGCCTTTAAATTGTTTAACTTGGATCAAACATTTCAGGTAGCCTTTCACAAGTTTCCCACAATAGGTTGGGTGAATTTTAGTTCGTTGGTGTCTGTCTGTCTGTCTGTCTGTCTGTCTGTCTGTCTGTCTGTCTGTCTGTCTGTCTGTCTGTCTGTCTGTCTGTCTTCACTGCTGAGTAGACAGCGTCTGGATTGACCTTCTGACCTGTATCTCTGTCTGTCTTCACTGCTGAGTAGACAGGGTCTGGAATGACCTTCTGACCTGTATCTCTGTCTGTCTTCACTGCTGAGTAGACAGGGTCTGGAACGACCTTCTGACCTGTCTGTCTGTCTGTCTTCACTGCTGAGTAGACAGGGTCTGGAACGACCTTCTGACCTGTATCTCTGTCTGTCTTCACTGCTGAGTAGACAGGGTCTGGCACAACCTTCTGACCTGTTTCTCTGTCTGTCTTCACTGCTGACAAGACAGGGTCTGGAACGACGTTCTCTGAAAGGAACACATAAACAGGTCACAACTATTGTTAAAAACACGGTAAAAACATATTATTTACTCCAGAAAGATGAAAGATTGTTGGTCTCTCCCTTCTTCCTACCTCTCCTCCTGTTGTGTTGTATCTTATCTGTGTGGTTGATGTCAGCATAGGTCACATCACCTGGACCAGATCCACCTGGAACTAAACACAGGAGAGAGGATATTAACACAGACTGGACCAGATCCACCTGGAACTAAACACAGGAGAGAGAGAGAGGATATTAACACAGACTGGACCAGATCCACCTGGAACTAAACACAGGAGAGAGAGGGGATATTAACACAGACTGGACCAGATCCAGCTGCAACTAAACACAGGAGAGAGAGGATATTAACACAGACTGGACCAGATCCACCTGGAACTAAACACAGGAGAGAGAAAGGATGTTAAAACCTGTTTGGGATAGGGGGCAGCATTTTCACTTTTAAATGAATTGGTGCCCATAGTGAAATGCCTCCTACTCTGTTCCAGATGATAATATATGCATAATATTATTACTATTGGATAGAAAACACTCTGAAGTGGCAGGCAAACTTCCAAACAGGAAGTGAGAATTCTGAGAAGGGTCAATGTTCAACTCATCGCCTATTCAATTCCTAGTAATATATGGATCTGTTTGCACTTCCTACGCCTTCCACTAGATGTCAACAGTCAGTAGAACGTCGAATGAAGCCTCTAGTATGATGTGGGGCCGGATGGGAGGTGTTTCAGTCAGTGGTTTGGCAGAATGCTAGTTCCTGGTCATGCGCGCTAGTCATGGAATGGCCATGTGTGCCATTACTTATACATACATGAAGAAATGCTCCGGTTGGAACGTTATTGGATATATATGATAACAACATCCTGAAGATTGATTCTCTACTTAATTTGACCAGTTTATTCGACCTGGAATATAACTTTTTGAAGTTTTCGTCCGTGTTCGCCTGGGCCGGCGCCAGCGTTTGGACATGTGAACTACACATGCTAACTAAAGTTGCTAATTGGACATAAGTAATGGACATTATCGAACAAAAGAACGATTTATTGTGGAACTAGGATTCCTGGCACTGCATTCTGATGAAGATAATCAAAGGTAAGGGAATATTTATGATGTAATTTCGTATTTCTGTTGACTCCAACATGGCGGAGAAATGTTGTTACTATCTGAGCGCCGTCTCAGATAATTGCATGGTTTTACTAAAGTTAAAAAAAATCTGACACCGCGGTTGCATTAAGAACAAGTGTAGCTTTAATTATATGTAAAACATGTATCTTTCATCAAAGTTAATGATGAGTATTTCTGTTATTTGACGTGGCTCTGTAATTACTCTGGATATTTTGGAGGCATTTCTGAACATGGCGCCAACGTAAACCCAGATTTGTGGATATAAATATGCACAATATCGAACAAAACATAAATGTATTGTGTAACATGATGTCCTATGAGTGTCATCCGATGAAGATTATCAAAGGTTAGTGATTCATTTAACATTTTTCTGCTTTTATGTGACTATCTTTGGCTGGGAAAAATGGCTGTGTATTTCTTGGATTTGGTGGTGATCTAACATAAATATATGTTGTGTTTTCGCTGTAAAACATTTAAAAAATCGGACACGATGGGTAGATTAAGAAGATGTTTATCTTTCATTTGCTGTATTGGACTTCATGTGTGAAAGTTACATATTTCGAAAAAATATTTTAGAATTTTGTGCGCTGCCTTTTCAGCGGAACCCCTGGGCGAGAAAGGTTAACACAGACTGGACCAGATCCACCTGGAACTAAACATAGTAGAGAGAGAGGATGTTAATGGGGGCCTGTCCGGCCCACCTTTTTCTGTAGTCCACGAACAGCTCCTTTGTCTTGCTGACATTGAGGGAGAGGTTGTTGTCCTGGCACCACACTGCCAGATCTCTTCCCTATAGGCCATCTCATCATTGTCAGTGCTCAGGCCTACCCCTGTTGGGTTGTCAACAAACCTAATGATGGTGTTGGAGTCGAGTTTGGCCGTGCAGTCATGAGTGACACACCCCTGAGGGACCCCAGTGTCGAGGATCAGACGTGTAACCCGGAAGTGATACATTACATTTACATTTACATTTAAGTCATTTAGCAGACGCTCTTATCCAGAGCGACTTACAAATTGGAAAGTTCATACATATTCATCCTGGTCCCCCCGTGGGAATTGAACCCTGGTCCCCCCGTGGGAATTGAACCCACAACCCTGGCGTTGCAAGCGCCATGCTCTACCAACTGAGCCACACGGGACCGCCTGACACCAAGAGAGCACAACAAAACCTTTTCCCCCTCAGGAGACTGAAAATATTTGGCATGGGCCCCCAGATCCTCAAAAGGTCCTACAGCTGCACCATCGAGAGCATCCTGATCTGTTGCATCACCGCCTGGTATGGCAACTGCTCGGCATCTGACCGTAAGGCGCTACAGAGGGTAGTGCGAACGGCCCAGTACATCACTGGGGCCAAGCTTCCTGCCATCTAGGACCTATATGTTACGAATTCCGCCGAAGTCGGCCCCTCTCCTTGTTTGGTCGGCGTTCGGCGGTTGACGTCACCAACTTTCTAGCCATCGCCGCTCCATTCTTCAATTATCCATTGGTTTTGTCTTGTTCCATTCACACCTGGTTTGCATTCCTCAATCACACTACATGTATTTATTCCTCTGTTCCCCCTCATGTCTTTGTGGGAAATGATTTGTGTGTTATGTGTTGTATGCACTAGGCTAAGCGTTTGTTATTTTCCGTGTGTTTTCACAAAGCTTATTTGTATTGCTATACATTTATACATTTACACTTTGCCTTGTTGGCTGGAGGAGGTTTTTGACGCAGCTGCGTCCGTCTGTATATCTCTCCTGCCGTAATAAAGTGTGCGCCTGTTCACAATTCTCTGCTCTCCTGCACCTGACTTCGCCACCAGTACTCACACGCCTGACACTATATACGAGGCGGTGTCAGACGAAAGCCCATAAAATTGTCAGAGATTCCAGTCACCTAAATTATAGACTGTTGTCTCTGCCACCACACGGCAAGCGGTTCCGGAGCACCAAGTCTTGGACTAAGAGGCTCCTCGAAAGCTTCTACCCCCAAGCCTGTTGAACAATAAATAAAATCACAACCGGACAATTTACATTGACCCCCCCTCCCTTTTTACACTGCTGCTATTCCCTGTTTATTATCTATAGTCACTTCACCCCAGATTACCTCAAGTAGGCTGTAGCCTTTTACACTGCTGCTACTCCCTGTTTATTATCTATAGTCACTTCACCCCAGATTACCTCAAGTAGCCTGTAGCCTTTTTACACTGCTGCTACTCCCTGTTTATTATCTATAGTCACTCCACCCCAGATTACCTCAAGTAGCCTGTAGCCTTTTACACTGCTGCTACTCCCTGTTTATTATCTATAGTCACTTCACCCCAGATTACCTCAAGTAGCCTGTAGCCTTTTACACTGCTGCTACTCCCTGTTTATTATCTATAGTCACTTCACCCCAGATTACCTCAAGTAGCCTGTAGCCTTTTACACTGCTGCTACTCCCTGTTAATTATCTATAGTCACTCCACCCCAGATTACCTCAAGTAGCCTGTAGCCTTTTACACTGCTGCTACTCCCTGTTTATTATCTATAGTCACTTCACCCCAGATTACCTCAAGTAGCCTGTAGCCTACTGCTGCTACTCCCTGTTTATTATCTATAGTCACTTCACCCCAGATTACCTCATGTAGCCTGTAGCCTTTTACACTGCTGCTACTCCCTGTTAATTATCTATAGTCACTCCACCCCAGATTACCTCAAGTAGCCTGTATCCTTTTACACTGCTGCTACTCCCTGTTTATTATCTATAGTCACTTCACCCCAGATTACCTCAAGTAGCCTGTAGCCTTTTACACTGCTGCTACTCCCTGTTTATTATCTATAGTCACTTCACCCCAGATTACCTCAAGTAGCCTGTAACGTTTTACACTGCTGCTACTCCCTGTTTATTATCTATAGTCACTTCACCCCAGATTACCTCAAGTAGCCTGTAGCCTTTTACACTGCTGCTACTCCCTGTTTATTATCTATAGTCACTCCACCCCAGATTACCTCAAGTAGCCTGTAGCCTTTTACACTGCTGCTACTCCCTGTTTATTATCTATAGTCACTCCACCCCAGATTACCTCAAGTAGCCTGTAGCCTACTGCTGCTACTCCCTGTTTATTATCTATAGTCACTTCACCCCAGATTACCTCAAGTAGCCTGTAGCCTTTTTACACTGCTGCTACTCCCTGTTTATTATCTATAGTCACTTCACCCCAGATTACCTCCTGTAGCCTGTAGCCTTTTACACTGCTGCTACTCCCTGTTAATTATCTATAGTCACTTCACCCCAGATTACCTCCTGTAGCCTGTAGCCTTTTACACTGCTGCTACTCCCTGTTTATTATCTATCGTCACTTCACCCCAGATTACCTCAAGTAGCCTGTAGCCTTTTTACACTGCTGCTACTCCCTGTTTATTATCCATAGTCACTTCACCCCAGATTACCTCAAGTAGCCTGTAGCCTACTGCTGCTACTCCCTGTTAATTATCTATAGTCACTCCACCCCAGATTACCTCAAGTAGCCTGTAGCCTTTTACACTGCTGCTACTCCCTGTTTATTATCTATAGTCACTTCACCCCAGATTACCTCAAGTAGCCTGTATCCTTTTACACTGCTGCTACTCCCTGTTAATTATCTAAAGTCACTTCACCCCAGATTACCTCAAGTAGCCTGTAGCCTTTTACACTGCTGCTACTCCCTGTTAATTATCTATAGTCACTTCACCCCAGATTACCTCAAGTAGCCTGTAGCCTACTGCTGCTACTCCCTGTTAATTATCTATAGTCACTCCACCCCATATTACCTCAAGTAGCCTGTAGCCTTTTACACTGCTGCTACTCCCTGTTTATTATCTATAGTCACTTCACCCCAGATTACCTCAAGTAGCCTGTAGCCTTTTACACTGCTGCTACTCCCTGTTAATTATCTATAGTCACTCCACCCCAGATTACCTCAAGTAGCCTGTAGCCTTTTACACTGCTGCTACTCCCTGTTAATTATCTATAGTCACTTCACCCCAGATTACCTCCTGTAGCCTGTAGCCTTTTTACACTGCTGCTACTCCCTGTTTATTATCTATAGTCACTTCACCCCAGATTACCTCAAGTAGCCTGTAGCCTTTTACACTGCTGCTACTCCCTGTTTATTATCTATAGTCACTTCACCCCAGATTACCTCAAGTAGCCTGTAGCCTTTTACACTGCTAATACTCCCTGTTAATTATATATAGTCACTTCACCCCAGATTACCTCAAGTAGCCTGTAGCCTTTTACACTGCTGCTACTCCCTGTTTATTATCTATAGTCACTTCACCCCAGATTACCTCAAGTAGCCTGTAGCCTTTTACACTGCTGCTACTCCCTGTTTATTATCTATAGTCACTCCACCCCAGATTACCTCAAGTAGCCTGTAGCCTTTTACACTGCTGCTACTCCCTGTTTATTATCCATAGTCACTTCACCCCAGATTACCTCAAGTAGCCTGTAGCCTTTTACACTGCTGCTACTCCCTGTTTATTATCTATAGTCAATTCACCCCAGATTACCTCCTGTAGCCTGTAGCCTTTTACACTGCTGCTACTCCCTGTTTATTATCTATAGTCACTTCACCCCAGATTACCTCAAGTAGCCTGTATCCTTTTACACTGCTGCTACTCCCTGTTAATTATCTAAAGTCACTTCACCCCAGATTACCTCAAGTAGCCTGTAGCCTTTTACACTGCTGCTACTCCCTGTTAATTATCTATAGTCACTTCACCCCAGATTACCTCAAGTAGCCTGTAGCCTACTGCTGCTACTCCCTGTTAATTATCTATAGTCACTCCACCCCAGATTACCTCAAGTAGCCTGTAGCCTTTTACACTGCTGCTACTCCCTGTTTATTATCTATAGTCACTTCACCCCAGATTACCTCAAGTAGCCTGTAGCCTTTTACACTGCTGCTACTCCCTGTTAATTATCTATAGTCACTCCACCCCAGATTACCTCAAGTAGCCTGTAGCCTTTTACACTGCTGCTACTCCCTGTTAATTATCTATAGTCACTTCACCCCAGATTACCTCCTGTAGCCTGTAGCCTTTTTACACTGCTGCTACTCCCTGTTAATTATCTATAGTCACTTCACCCCAGATTACCTCAAGTAGCCTGTAGCCTTTTACACTGCTGCTACTCCCTGTTTATTATCTATAGGCATTTCACCCCAGATTACCTCAAGTAGCCTGTAGCCTTTTACACTGCTGCTACTCCCTGTTTATTATCTATAGTCAATTCACCCCAGATTACCTCCTGTAGCCTGTAGCCTTTTACACTGCTGCTACTCCCTGTTAATTATCTATAGTCACTTCACCCCAGATTACCTCCTGTAGCCTGTAGCCTTTTTACACTGCTGCTACTCCCTGTTTATTATCTATAGTCACTTCACCCCAGATTACCTCAAGTAGCCTGTAGCCTTTTACACTGCTGCTACTCCCTGTTTATTATCTATAGTCACTTCACCCCAGATTACCTCAAGTAGCCTGTAGCCTTTTACACTGCTAATACTCCCTGTTAATTATATATAGTCACTTCACCCCAGATTACCTCAAGTAGCCTGTAGCCTTTTACACTGCTGCTACTCCCTGTTTATTATCTATAGTCACTTCAACCCCAGATTACCTCAAGTAGCCTGTAGCCTTTTACACTGCTGCTACTCCCTGTTTATTATCTATAGTCACTTCACCCCAGATTACCTCAAGTAGCCTGTAGCCTTTTTACACTGCTGCTACTCCCTGTTTATTATCTATAGTCACTTCACCCCAGATTACCTCAAGTAGCCTGTAGCCTTTTACACTGCTGCTACTCCCTGTTTATTATCTATAGTCACTCCACCCCAGATTACCTCAAGTAGCCTGTAGCCTTTTACACTGCTGCTACTCCCTGTTTATTATCCATAGTCACTTCACCCCAGATTACCTCAAGTAGCCTGTAGCCTACTGCTGCTACTCCCTGTTAATTATCTATAGTCACTCCACCCCAGATTACCTCAAGTAGCCTGTAGCCTTTTACACTGCTGCTACTCCCTGTTTATTATCTATAGTCACTTCACCCCAGATTACCTCAAGTAGCCTGTATCCTTTTACACTGCTGCTACTCCCTGTTAATTATCTAAAGTCACTTCACCCCAGATTACCTCAAGTAGCCTGTAGCCTTTTACACTGCTGCTACTCCCTGTTAATTATCTAAAGTCACTTCACCCCAGATTACCTCAAGTAGCCTGTAGCCTACTGCTGCTACTCCCTGTTAATTATCTATAGTCACTCCACCCCAGATTACCTCAAGTAGCCTGTAGCCTTTTACACTGCTGCTACTCCCTGTTTATTATCTATAGTCACTTCACCCCAGATTACCTCAAGTAGCCTGTAGCCTTTTACACTGCTGCTACTCCCTGTTAATTATCTAAAGTCACTTCACCCCAGATTACCTCAAGTAGCCTGTAGCCTTTTACACTGCTGCTACTCCCTGTTAATTATCTATAGTCACTTCACCCCAGATTACCTCAAGTAGCCTGTAGCCTACTGCTGCTACTCCCTGTTAATTATCTATAGTCACTCCACCCCAGATTACCTCAAGTAGCCTGTAGCCTTTTACACTGCTGCTACTCCCTGTTTATTATCTATAGTCACTTCACCCCAGATTACCTCAAGTAGCCTGTAGCCTTTTACACTGCTGCTACTCCCTGTTAATTATCTATAGTCACTCCACCCCAGATTACCTCAAGTAGCCTGTAGCCTTTTACACTGCTGCTACTCCCTGTTAATTATCTATAGTCACTTCACCCCAGATTACCTCCTGTAGCCTGTAGCCTTTTTACACTGCTGCTACTCCCTGTTAATTATCTATAGTCACTTCACCCCAGATTACCTCAAGTAGCCTGTAGCCTTTTACACTGCTGCTACTCCCTGTTTATTATCTATAGTCACTTCACCCCAGATTACCTCAAGTAGCCTGTAGCCTACTGCTGCTACTCCCTGTTAATTATCTATAGTCACTCCACCCCAGATTACCTCAAGTAGCCTGTAGCCTTTTACACTGCTGCTACTCCCTGTTTATTATCTATAGTCACTTCACCCCAGATTACCTCAAGTAGCCTGTAGCCTTTTACACTGCTGCTACTCCCTGTTAATTATCTATAGTCACTTCACCCCAGATTACCTCCTGTAGCCTGTAGCCTTTTTACACTGCTGCTACTCCCTGTTAATTATCTATAGTCACTTCACCCCAGATTACCTCAAGTAGCCTGTAGCCTTTTACACTGCTGCTACTCCCTGTTTATTATCTATAGTCACTTCACCCCAGATTACCTCAAGTAGCCTGTAGCCTTTTACACTGCTAATACTCCCTGTTAATTATATATAGTCACTTCACTCCAGATTACCTCAAGTAGCCTGTAGCCTTTTACACTGCTGCTACTCCCTGTTTATTATCTATAGTCACTTCACCCCAGATTACCTCAAGTAGCCTGTAGCCTTTTACACTGCTGCTACTCCCTGTTTATTATCTATAGTCACTTCACCCCAGATTACCTCAAGTAGCCTGTAGCCTTTTTACACTGCTGCTACTCCCTGTTTATTATCTATAGTCACTTCACCCCAGATTACCTCAAGTAGCCTGTAGCCTTTTACACTGCTGCTAATCCCTGTTTATTATCTATAGTCACTCCACCCCAGATTACCTCAAGTAGCCTGTAGCCTTTTACACTGCTGCTACTCCCTGTTTATTATCTATAGTCACTTCACCCCAGATTACCTCAAGTAGCCTGTAGCCTTTTACACTGCTGCTACTCCCTGTTTATTATCTATAGTCACTTCACCCCAGATTACCTCAAGTAGCCTGTAGCCTTTTTACACTGCTGCTACTCCCTGTTTATTATCTATAGTCACTTCACCCCAGATTACCTCAAGTAGCCTGTAGCCTTTTACACTGCTGCTAATCCCTGTTTATTATCTATAGTCACTCCACCCCAGATTACCTCAAGTAGCCTGTAGCCTTTTACACTGCTGCTACTCCCTGTTTATTATCCATAGTCACTTCACCCCAGATTACCTCAAATAGCCTGTAGCCTACTGCTGCTACTCCCTGTTAATTATCTATAGTCACTCCACCCCAGATTACCTCAAGTAACCTGTAGCCTTTTACACTGCTGCTACTCCCTGTTTATTATCTATAGTCACTTCACCCCAGATTACCTCAAGTAGCCTGTATCCTTTTACACTGCTGCTACTCCCTGTTTATTATCTATAGTCACTTCACCCCAGATTACCTCAAGTAGCCTGTAGCCTTTTACACTGCTGCTACTCCCTGTTAATTATCTATAGTCACTTCACCCCAGATTACCTCAAGTAGCCTGTAGCCTACTGCTGCTACTCCCTGTTAATTATCTATAGTCACTCCACCCCAGATTACCTCAAGTAGCCTGTAGCCTTTTACACTGCTGCTACTCCCTGTTTATTATCTATAGTCACTTCACCCCAGATTACCTCAAGTAGCCTGTAGCCTTTTACACTGCTGCTACTCCCTGTTAATTATCTATAGTCACTCCACCCCAGATTACCTCAAGTAGCCTGTAGCCTTTTACACTGCTGCTACTCCCTGTTACTTATCTATAGTCACTTCACCCCAGATTACCTCCTGTAGCCTGTAGCCTTTTTACACTGCTGCTACTCCCTGTTAATTATCTATAGTCACTTCACCCCAGATTACCTCAAGTAGCCTGTAGCCTTTTACACTGCTGCTACTCCCTGTTTATTATCCATAGTCACTTCACCCCAGATTACCTCAAGTAGCCTGTAGCCTACTGCTGCTACTCCCTGTTAATTATCTATAGTCACTCCACCCCAGATTACCTCAAGTAGCCTGTAGCCTTTTACACTGCTGCTACTCCCTGTTTATTATCTATAGTCACTCCACCCCAGATTACCTCAAGTAGCCTGTAGCCTTTTACACTGCTGCTACTCCCTGTTTATTATCCATAGTCACTTCACCCCAGATTACCTCAAGTAGCCTGTAGCCTACTGCTGCTACTCCCTGTTAATTATCTATAGTCACTCCACCCCAGATTACCTCAAGTAGCCTGTAGCCTTTTACACTGCTGCTACTCCCTGTTTATTATCTATAGTCACTTCACCCCAGATTACCTCAAGTAGCCTGTATCCTTTTACACTGCTGCTACTCCCTGTTAATTATCTAAAGTCACTTCACCCCAGATTACCTCAAGTAGCCTGTAGCCTTTTACACTGCTGCTACTCCCTGTTAATTATCTATAGTCACTTCACCCCAGATTACCTCAAGTAGCCTGTAGCCTACTGCTGCTACTCCCTGTTAATTATCTATAGTCACTCCACCCCAGATTACCTCAAGTAGCCTGTAGCCTTTTACACTGCTGCTACTCCCTGTTTATTATCTATAGTCACTTCACCCCAGATTACCTCAAGTAGCCTGTAGCCTTTTACACTGCTGCTACTCCCTGTTAATTATCTATAGTCACTTCACCCCAGATTACCTCAAGTAGCCTGTAGCCTTTTACACTGCTGCTACTCCCTGTTAATTATCTATAGTCACTTCACCCCAGATTACCTCAAGTAGCCTGTAGCCTACTGCTGCTACTCCCTGTTAATTATCTATAGTCACTCCACCCCAGATTACCTCAAGTAGCCTGTAGCCTTTTACACTGCTGCTACTCCCTGTTTATTATCTATAGTCACTTCACCCCAGATTACCTCAAGTAGCCTGTAGCCTTTTACACTGCTGCTACTCCCTGTTAATTATCTATAGTCACTTCCACCCCAGATTACCTCAAGTAGCCTGTAGCCTTTTACACTGCTGCTACTCCCTGTTAATTATCTATAGTCACTTCACCCCAGATTACCTCCTGTAGCCTGTAGCCTTTTTACACTGCTGCTACTCCCTGTTATTATCTATAGTCACTCCACCCCAGATTACCTCAAGTAGCCTGTAGCCTTTTACACTGCTGCTACTCCCTGTTTATTATCTATAGTCACTTCACCCCAGATTACCTCAAGTAGCCTGTAGCCTTTTACACTGCTGCTACTCCCTGTTAATTATCTATAGTCACTTCACCCCAGATTACCTCAAGTAGCCTGTAGCCTTTTACACTGCTGCTACTCCCTGTTTAATTATCTATAGTCACTTCACCCCAGATTACCTCAAGTAGCCTGTAGCCTTTTACACTGCTGCTACTCCCTGTTAATTATCTATAGTCACTTCACCCCAGATTACCTCAAGTAGCCTGTAGCCTTTTACACTGCTGCTACTCCCTGTTTATTATCTATAGTCACTTCACCCCAGATTACCT
>NW_024058978.1:0-43266 GCF_016432855.1 Salvelinus namaycush
GCATTGCATGGCAGAGTGTAATATCTCCTGGGTTTGCTTCATAAAGCCTTAATGGTCCTGATAGACATCATTCATTACTTGACCATCACACTCGATGATTGATTCACAGCTTAACGAGGAAACTATGACTGGGGGGGGGGGGGGGCTTCGTGGCAGAGACTTTAACAAGCCCCCCCGTGTTTCTGGAAAAGAACGGTACTAAATGAAAGAGGGATTAAAGTCAGTCATTAGTTAGCTCGGCCTGACACCTCGCCGTGCAGAGACACGTCCTGGGAGACGGACGGAGACGTCGATGCTCCACAACTCTCCGTTGCTCAGGTGAAGATTAAACACTTTAATGATGAAGCCATTTGCTTAATGTTTTTCTACATAAATCTGTTTTTCCAAACCCATGTCAGCTCGGCTAATTCTCTGCCTGTGTATGGACTCTCTGTCTGCTGGTTGCCTGGCTGGATGGACTCTCTGTCTGCTTGTTGCCTGGCTGGATGGACTCTCTGTCTGCTTGTTGCCTGGCTGGATGGACTCTCTGTCTGCTTGTTGCCTGGCTGGATGGACTCTCTGTCTGCTTGTTGCCTGGCTGGATGGACTCTCTGTCTGCTTGTTGCCTGGCTGGATGGATTCTCTGTCTGCTTGTTGCCTGGCTGGATGGACTCTCTGTCTGCTTGTTGCCTGGCTGGATGGACTCTCTGTCTGCTTGTTGCCTGGCTGGATGGACTCTCTGTCTGCTTGTTGCCTGGCTGGATGGACTCTCTGTCTGCTTGTTGCCTGGCTGGATGGACTCTCTGTCTGCTTGTTGCCTGGCTGGATGGACTCTCTGTCTGCTTGTTGCCTGGCTGGATGGACTCTCTGTCTGCTTGTTGCCTGGCTGGATGGACTCTCTGTCTGCTTGTTGCCTGGCTGGATGGACTCTCTGTCTGCTTGTTGCCTGGCTGGATGGACTCTCTGTCTGCTTGTTGCCTGGCTGGATGGATTCTCTGTCTGCTTGTTGCCTGGCTGGATGGACTCTCTGTCTGCTTGTTGCCTGGCTGGATGGACTCTCTGTCTGCTTGTTGCCTGGCTGGATGGACTCTCTGTCTGCTTGTTGCCTGGCTGGATGGACTCTCTGTCTGCTTGTTGCCTGGCTGGATGGACTCTCTGTCTGCTTGTTGCCTGGCTGGATGGACTCTCTGTCTGCTTGTTGCCTGGCTGGATGGACTCTCTGTCTGCTTGTTGCCTGGCTGGATGGACTCTCTGTCTGCTTGTTGCCTGGCTGGATGGACTCTCTGTCTGCTTGTTGCCTGGCTGGATGGATTCTCTGTCTGCTTGTTGCCTGGCTGGATGGACTCTCTGTCTGCTTGTTGCCTGGCTGGATGGACTCTCTGTCTGCTTGTTGCCTGGCTGGATGGACTCTCTGTCTGCTTGTTGCCTGGCTGGATGGACTCTCTGTCTGCTTGTTGCCTGGCTGGATGGACTCTCTGTCTGCTTGTTGCCTGGCTGGATGGACTCTCTGTCTGCTTGTTGCCTGGCTGGATGGACTCTCTGTCTGCTTGTTGCCTGGCTGGATGGACTCTCTGTCTGCTTGTTGCCTGGCTGGATGGACTCTCTGTCTGCTTGTTGCCTGGCTGGATGGATTCTCTGTCTGCTTGTTGCCTGGCTGGATGGACTCTCTGCCTGCTTGTTGCCTGGCTGGATGGACTCTCTGTCTGCTTGTTGCCTGGCTGGATGGACTCTCTGTCTGCTTGTTGCCTGGCTGGATGGACTCTCTGTCTGCTTGTTGCCTGGCTGGATGGACTCTCTGTCTGCTTGTTGCCTGGCTGGATGGACTCTCTGTCTGCTTGTTGCCTGGCTGGATGGACTCTCTGTCTGCTTGTTGCCTGGCTGGATGGACTCTCTGTCTGCTTGTTGCCTGGCTGGATGGACTCTCTGTCTGCTTGTTACCTGGCTGGATGGACTCTCTGTCTGCTTGTTGCCTGGCTGGATGGACTCTCTGTCTGCTTGTTGCCTGGCTGGATGGATTCTCTGTCTGCTTGTTGCCTGGCTGGATGGACTCTCTGTCTGCTTGTTGCCTGGCTGGATGGACTCTCTGTCTGCTTGTTGCCTGGCTGGATGCCTGCTGGATGCATGTCTGACTGTCTGCTTGTTGCCTGGCTTGTTGCCTGGCTGGATGCCTGGCTGGATGCCTGGCTGGATGCCTGGCTGGATGCCTGGCTGGATGCCTGGCTTGTTGCCTGGCTGGATGCCTGGCTGGATGCCTGGCTGGATTCCTGCTTGTTGCCTGGGTGGATGCCTGCTGGATGCATGTCTGCCTGGTTGTGTAACAAAAGGAGGAAACTCCATGGACTCTGTTCTGCATGTCTTTAGATAACCAATCAACACCTCTCTGTCATCATTAGGATCGTAACTACTATATCTACCTCAGCAACATCCACTAACGCTAACTGAACTCTACCCAGGAACCCTAGTTCAACACCACAGTCATTTGAAGACCGAGAGGTGCCCTACAAAGACAGGTCTTCCTCACCACATACCCAGCTCAGCTCACATCAAAACCTTAGTTTAAATGGTTATTAACGAGCCCTTAATAATTACACAGATGTACAGGAGAGGAGGGGGGGTCTTCGACAGCCATTACTACTAATGTCCTGTAAAGCCATGATGATGCTAGAAGAGTCAAATGTCAACGACGGAGCTGGTTGGCTCTAATGAGTGAAGAGCTATCAGTTCTGCCCTGCCGCTCCGCTGCGGACCGAGGCTGGGCCACCACCTATCACGCTGCTAAGGGGCCCTGACAGAGAGAGTGGGAGTGGGGCCGATGACAGAGCTGTCAATCATCCAGGTGGCGTAATAGGGTCATTCCATTTCATTTCAATCTCTTTTTGGACTGCACCCCCATCCCCCCCATTTGATTTGGATGAAACTTTCTATACACATTTTTCCGTTGTAGAAGTGATCAGAAAGGGACCTTATGGACGTGAATCACTCAACATTTAGGAGGTAAAAAGTTAAACAAAGTTAAACATTTTAATTCAATAACAATGTAAATGGTGTAGCAGCTAAATGGCGGGGGTCTAAGGGGATAGGTCCGTTCTATGTATTATATATCTATGGTTGAAATGACAGCCACCATGCTGTCTCTCAGCCGATGGCAGCCACAACACAAACACCTCAGACTAGATACGTTTTTGATGGAGAAATATTTTTTTTGCTAAAATGCTATTTTTGCCCATTTGAATAGAAATCTATTACAGTAAGTTACAATATGAAAAGCTTTGTTTAACAACTTAAAGAGGAAGAGGGAAACAGCCTGTATCAGACACAAGATGTGGTATCATTAGTGTTATATAAACAGCTGCATTGGGCCTTTAAAACACAGCCCAGTGACTCTGTATCAGACACAAGATGTGGTATCATTAGTGTTATATAATCAGCTGCATTGGGCCTTTAAAACACAGTCCAGTGACTCTGTACCAGACACAAGATGTGGTATCATTAGTGTTATATAAACAGCTGCATTGGGCCTTTAAAACACAGCCCAGTGACTCTGTACCAGACACAAGATGTGGTATCATTAGTGTTATATAAACAGCTGCATTGGGCCTTTAAAACACAGCCCAGTAACTCTGTACCAGACACAAGATGTGGTATCATTAGTGTTATATAAACAGCTGCATTGGGCCTTTAAAACACAGCCCAGTGACTCTGTACCAGACACAAGATGTGGTATCATTAGTGTTATATAAACAGCTGCATTGGGCCTTTAAAACACAGTCCAGTGACTCTGTATCAGACACAAGATGTGGTATCATTAGTGTTATAAAAACAGCTGCATTGGGACTTTAAAACACAGCCCAGTGACTCTGTACCAGACACAAGATGTGGTGTCATTAGTGTTATAAAAACAGCTGCATTGGGCCTTTAAAACACAGTCCAGTGACTCTGTACCAGACACAAGATGTGGTATCATTAGTGTTATATAAACAGCTGCATTGGGCCTTTAATTAAAACACAGCCCAGTGACTCTGTACCAGACACAAGATGTGGTATCATTAGTGTTATATAATCAGCTGCATTGGGACTTTAAAACACAGCCCAGTGACTCTGTATCAGACACAAGATGTGGTATCATTAGTGTTATATAAACAGCTGCATTGGGCCTTTAAAACACAGTCCAGTGACTCTGTACCAGACACAAGATGTGGTATCATTAGTGTTATAAAAACAGCTGCATTGGGCCTTTAAAACACAGTCCAGTGACTCTGTATCAGACACAAGATGTGGTATCATTAGTGTTATATAAACAGCTGCATTGGGCCTTTAAAACACAGTCCAGTGACTCTGTATCAGACACAAGATGTGGTATCATTAGTGTTATATAAACAGCTGCATTGGGCCTTTAAAACACAGTCCAGTAACTCTGTACCAGACACAATGTGTGGTATCATTAGTGCTGTATAATCAGCTGCATTGGGCTGTTCTAGAGGACCATGTTCTCAGTAATATTAATGCTGTATGTTCTAGAGGACCATGTTCTCAGTAATATTAATGCTGTATGTTCTAGAGGACCATGTTCTCAGTAGTATTAATGCTGTATGTCCTAGAGGACCATGTTCTCAGTAATATTAATGCAGTATGTTCTAGAGGACGATGTTCTCAGTAATATTAATGCTGTATGTTCTAGAGGACCATGTTCTCAGTAATATTAATGCTGTATGTTCTAGAGGACCATGTTCTCAGTAATATTAATGCTGTATGTCCTAGAGGACCATGTTCTCAGTAGTATTAATGCAGTATGTTCTAGAGGACCATGTTCTCAGTAATATTAATGCAGTATGTTCTAGAGGACCATGTTCTCAGTAATATTAATGCTGTATGTTCTAGAGGACCATGTTCTCAGTAATATTAATGCAGTATGTTCTAGAGGACCATGTTCTCAGTAATATTAATGCTGTATGTTCTAGAGGACCATGTTCTCAGTAATATTAATGCAGTATGTTCTAGAGGACCATGTTCTCAGTAGTATTAATGCTGTATGTTCTAGAGGACCAAGGAGACATGTTCTCAGTAATATTAATGCTGTATGTTCTAGAGGACCATGTTCTCAGTAATATTAATGCAGTATGTTCTAGAGGACCATGTTCTCAGTAATATTAATGCTGTATGTTCTAGAGGACCATGTTCTCAGTAATATTAATGCTGTATGTTCTAGAGGACCATGTTCTCAGTAATATTAATGCTGTATGTTCTAGAGGACCATGTTCTCAGTAATATTAATGCTGTATGTTCTAGAGGACCATGTTCTCAGTAATATTAATGCTGTATGTTCTAGAGGACCATGTTCTCAGTAGTATTAATGCTGTATGTTCTAGAGGACCATGTTTTCAGTAATATTTATGCTGTATGTTCTAGAGGACCATGTTCCCAGTAATATTAATGCTGTATGTTCTAGAGGACCATGTTCTCAGTAATATTAATGCTGTATGTTCTAGAGGACCATGTTCTCAGTAGTATTAATGCTGTATGTTCTAGAGGACCATGTTCTCAGTAATATTAATGCTGTATGTTCTAGAGGACCATGTTCTCAGTAATATTAATGCTGTATGTTCTAGAGGACCATGTTCTCAGTAATATTAATGCTGTATGTTCTAGAGGACCATGTTCTCAGTAGTATTAATGCTGTATGTCCTAGAGGACCATGTTCTCAGTAATATTAATGCTGTATGTTCTAGAGGACCATGTTCTCAGTAATATTAATGCTGTATGTTCTAGAGGACCATGTTCTCAGTAATATTAATACTGTATGTTCTAGAGGACCATGTTCTCAGTAATATTAATGCTGTATGTTCTAGAGGACCATGTTCTCAGTAATATTAATGCTGTATGTTCTAGAGACCATGTTCTCAGTAATATTAATGCTGTATGTTCTAGAGGACCCTGTTCTCAGTAATATTAATGCTGTATGTCCTAGAGGACCATGTTCTCAGTAATATTAATGCTGTATGTTCTAGAGGACCATGTTCTCAGTAATATTAATGCTGTATGTTCTAGAGGACCATGTTCTCAGTAATATTAATGCTGTATGTTCTAGAGGACCAAGGAGACATGTTCTCAGTAATATTAATGCTGTATGTTCTAGAGGACCATGTTCTCAGTAGTATTAATGCTGTATGTTCTAGAGGACCATGTTCTCAGTAGTATTAATGCTGTATGTTCTAGAGGACCATGTTCTCAGTAATATTAATGCTGTATGTCCTAGAGGACCATGTTCCCAGTAATATTAATGCTGTATGTTCTAGAGGACCATGTTCTCAGTAATATTAATGCAGTATGTTCTAGAGGACCATGTTCTCAGTAATATTAATGCTGTATGTTCTAGAGGACCATGTTCTCAGTAATATTAATGCTGTATGTTCTAGAGGACCATGTTCTCAGTAATATTAATGCAGTATGTTCTAGAGGACCGTGTTCTCAGTAATATTAATGCTGTATGTTCTAGAGGACCATGTTCTCAGTAATATTAATGCTGTATGTTCTAGAGGACCATGTTCTCAGTAATATTAATGCTGTATGTTCTAGAGGACCATGTTCTCAGTAGTATTAATGCTGTATGTTCTAGAGGACCATGTTCTCAGTAATATTAATGCTGCATGTTCTAGAGGACCATGTTCTCAGTAATATTAATGCTGTATGTTCTAGAGGACCAAGGAGACATGTTCTCAGTAATATTAATGCTGTATGTTCTAGAGGACCATGTTCTCAGTAATATTAATGCTGTATGTTCTAGAGGACCATGTTCTCAGTAATATTAATGCTGTATGTTCTAGAGGACCATGTTCTCAGTAGTATTAATGCTGTATGTCCTAGAGGACCATGTTCTCAGTAATATTAATGCTGTATGTTCTAGAGGACCATGTTCTCAGTAATATTAATGCTGTATGTTCTAGAGGACCGAGGAGACATGTTCTCAGTAATATTAATGCTGTATGTTCTAGAGGACCATGTTCTCAGTAATATTAATGCTGTATGTTCTAGAGGACCAAGGAGACATGTTCTCAGTAGTATTAATGCTGTATGTTCTAGAGGACCATGTTCTCAGTAATATTAATGCTGTATGTTCTAGAGGACCATGTTCTCAGTAATATTAATACTGTATGTTCTAGAGGACCATGTTCTCAGTAATATTAACCTCTAACGAGCCTCAACCCCGGATCCGGGATCACCCCCCACCCCCCCCACACTGATTAGCATCGCTAGCATAGCGTCACAATTAAATAGTAGCATCTAAATATCATTAAATCACAAGTCCAAGCCACCTAATGAAAGATACAGATCTTGTGAATAAAGCCACCATTTCAGATTTTTAAAATGTTTTACAGGGAAGACACAATATGTAAATCTATTAGCTAACCACGTTAGCAAAGGACACGATTTTTTTACTCCCAACAGCTTTTTCCTGCGTCAGTAGCTATCACTAATTCGACTAGATAAAAATATATATAGCCACTAACCAAGAAACAACTTCATAATATGACAGTCTGATAACATATTTATGGTATAGCATAGTTTTTTTGGGGAAAAATGTGCATTTTTCAGGTATAAATCACAGTTCTACATTGCAGCTGCAATCTGAAATAGTGCTGACCCAGCCAGAACAATTACAGAGACCAACGTCATATAACGAATTACTCATCTTAAAACATTTCAGAAAAATACACAGCGTACAGATATTGAAAGCCCAACATCTGGTGAATCCAAACAATATTTCAGATTTATTAAATGTTTTATAACGAAAACAAAATGTAGCGCTAAATTAGCATAGCTATACAAGGCAGATTCGGCTAGGCGCCCACGGTCAGTTCACATGCACAACAGATATGATATAACATCGTAAATTGGGTCTTACTATGGCTGATCTTTCATCAGAATGTTGATCAAAGTGTCCTTTGTCAAGATGAGTCGTTGGTTCCGTTCAGAAATCTTCCTTTCCCACTCCATTTAGCACAGGTACCGGTCGAGTGGCACAGATCTCTCAAATGTAAATAAATTGTGACAACGGAACACCGCAAAACTCCCAAAAAAATTCAAATAATCTGATTAAACTATATTGAAAAAACATACATTACGATGATATGGTCACATGTATCAAACAAAATTCGACACGGAGATAGTTTTCATCCATAACGCCAGCAAAACAGTACACAATCGCAGCTCCAACTCGTGCGAATCAGCAAACCGGAAGTTGTCGGTCACGCCAAAGAAATAGGTCTTATTTCACGTCAGTACCAGATAAACAAAGAATTTCTCCTCTGACGTCTTCTTGACACCCAGAGGAAGGCGAATGAGGTGTGTTTCGGGTCATAGGGGGCACGACCATATATAGGCAGAGCTTTGAAGCCAGCATAACACATCTTGATTTTATGTTCTTGGTCATGGAAAGTGCTGTGAAATGACTTCTGTATCACTCAGAGACAAAATTGAAACGGTTTTAGAAACTAGAGATTGTTTTCTTTCCAATGGTATTATTTATATGCATGTAGTAAGAGCAATAATTGAATAAGAGGCAGTTTAATCTGTTGAGCAAATTATGCTAATGGGAAAATAGCACCCCCTGTATTCTCAAGAAGTTAATGCTGTATGTTCTAGAGGACCATGTTCTCAGTAATATTAATGCTGTATGTTCTAGAGACCATGTTCTCAGTAATATTAATGCTGTATGTTCTAGAGGACCCTGTTCTCAGTAATATTAATGCTGTATGTTCTAGAGAACCATGTTCTCAGTAGTATTAATGCTGTATGTTCTAGAGGACCATGTTCTCAGTAATATTAATGCTGTATGTTCTAGAGGACCATGTTCTCAGTAATATTAATGCTGTATGTTCTAGAGGACCCTGTTCTCAGTAATATTAATGCTGTATGTTCTAGAGGACCATGTTCTCAGTAGTATTAATGCTGTATGTTCTAGAGGACCATGTTCTCAGTGATATTAATGCTGTATGTTCTAGAGGACCATGTTCTCATCACCTACAGTGACTCTGGTCAGTCCTCGTCACCTACAGTGACTCTGGTCGGTCCTCATCACCTACAGTGGCTCTGGTCAGTCCTCATCACCTACAGTGACTCTGGTCGGTCCTCATCACCTACAGTGGCTCTGGTCAGTCCTCATCACCTACAGTGACTCTGGTCAGTCCTCGTCACCTACAGTGACTCTGGTCGGTCCTCATCACCTACAGTGACTCTGGTCGGTCCTCATCACCTACAGTGGCTCTGGTCAGTCCTCATCACCTACAGTGACTCTGGTCGGTCCTCATCACCTACAGTGACTCTGGTCAGTCCTCATCACCTACAGTGACTCTGGTCGGTCCTCATCACCTACAGTGACTCTGGTCAGTCCTCATCACCTACAGTGACTCTAGTCGGTCCTCATCACCTACAGTGACTCTGGTCGGTCCTCATCACCTACAGTGACTCTGGTCGGTCCTCATCACCTACAGTGGCTCTGGTCAGTCCTCATCACCTACAGTGACTCTAGTCAGTCCTCATCACCTACAGTGACTCTGGTCGGTCCTCATCACCTACAGTGGCTCTGGTCAGTCCTCATCACCTACAGTGACTCTAGTCAGTCCTCATCACCTACAGTGGCTCTGGTCAGTCCTCATCACCTACAGTGGCTCTGGTCAGTCCTCATCACCTACAGTGACTCTAGTCAGTCCTCATCACCTACAGTGACTCTAGTCAGTCCTCATCACCTACAGTGGCTCTGGTCAGTCCTCATCACCTACAGTGACTCTAGTCAGTCCTCATCACCTACAGTGACTCTAGTCAGTCCTCATCACCTACAGTGGCTCTGGTCAGTCCTCATCACCTACAGTGACTCTAGTCAGTCCTCATCACCTACAGTGACTCTAGTCAGTCCTCATCACCTACAGTGACTCTAGTCAGTCCTCGTCACCTACAGTGGCTCTGGTCAGTCCTCATCACCTACAGTGACTCTAGTCAGTCCTCGTCACCTACAGTGGCTCTGGTCAGTCCTCATCACCTACAGTGGCTCTGGTCGGTCCTCATCACCTACAGTGACTCTAGTCAGTCCTCATCACCTACAGTGGCTCTAGTCAGTCCTCATCACCTACAGTGGCTCTGGTCAGTCCTCATCACCTACAGTGGCTCTGGTCGGTCCTCATCACCTACAGTGGCTCTGGTCAGTCCTCATCACCTACAGTGGCTCTGGTCGGTCCTCATCACCTACAGTGGCTCTGGTCAGTCCTCATCACCTACAGTGGCTCTGGTCGGTCCTCATCACCTACAGTGGCTCTGGTCAGTCCTCATCACCTACAGTGGCTCTGGTCGGTCCTCATCACCTACAGTGGCTCTGGTCAGTCCTCATCACCTACAGTGGCTCTGGTCGGTCCTCATCACCTACAGTGGCTCTGGTCAGTCCTCATCACCTACAGTGACTCTAGTCAGTCCTCATCACCTACAGTGGCTCTGGTCAGTCCTCATCACCTACAGTGGCTCTGGTCAGTCCTCATCACCTACAGTGACTCTAGTCAGTCCTCATCACCTACAGTGACTCTAGTCAGTCCTCATCACCTACAGTGGCTCTGGTCAGTCCTCATCACATACAGTGACTCTAGTCAGTCCTCATCACCTACAGTGACTCTAGTCAGTCCTTATCACCTACAGTGGCTCTGGTCAGTCCTCATCACCTACAGTGACTCTAGTCAGTCCTCATCACCTACAGTGACTCTAGTCAGTCCTCATCACCTACAGTGACTCTAGTCAGTCCTCATCACCTACAGTGGCTCTGGTCAGTCCTCATCACCTACAGTGACTCTAGTCAGTCCTCGTCACCTACAGTGGCTCTGGTCAGTCCTCATCACCTACAGTGGCTCTGGTCGGTCCTCATCACCTACAGTGGCTCTGGTCAGTCCTCATCACCTACAGTGGCTCTGGTCGGTCCTCATCACCTACAGTGGCTCTAGTCGGTCCTCATCACCTACAGTGGCTCTGGTCAGTCCTCATCACCTACAGTGGCTCTGGTCGGTCCTCATCACCTACAGTGGCTCTGGTCAGTCCTCATCACCTACAGTGGCTCTGGTCGGTCCTCATCACCTACAGTGGCTCTGGTCGGTCCTCATCACCTACAGTGGCTCTGGTCGGTCCTCATCACCTACAGTGGCTCTGGTCGGTCCTCATCACCTACAGTGACTCTGGTCGGTCCTCATCACCTACAGTGACTCTGGTCGGTCCTCATTACCTACAGTGACTCTGGTCGGTCCTCATCACCTACAGTGACTCTGGTCGGTCCTCATTACCTACAGTGACTCTGGTCGGTCCTCATCACCTACAGTGACTCTAGTCAGTCCTCATTACCTACAGTGACTCTAGTCAGTCCTCATCACCTACAGTGACTCTGGTCAGTCCTCATTACCTACAGTGACTCTGGTCAGTCCTCATCACCTACAGTGACTCTAGTCAGTCCTCATCACCTACAGTGACTCTGGTCGGTCCTCATTACCTACAGTGACTCTGGTCAGTCCTCATCACCTACAGTGACTCTGGTCAGTCCTCATTACCTACAGTGACTCTGGTCAGTCCTCATCACCTACAGTGACTCTGGTCAGTCCTCATCACCTACAGTGGCTCTGGTCAGTCCTCATCACCTACAGTGACTCTGGTCAGTCCTCATCACCTACAGTGGCTCTGGTCAGTCCTCATCACCTACAGTGACTCTAGTCAGTCCTCATCACCTACAGTGACTCTGGTCAGTCCTCATCACCTACAGTGGCTCTGGTCAGTCCTCATCACCTACAGTGACTCTGGTCAGTCCTCATCACCTACAGTGGCTCTGGTCAGTCCTCATCACCTACAGTGACTCTGGTCAGTCCTCATCACCTACAGTGACTCTGGTCGGTCCTCATCACCTACAGTGACTCTAGTCAGTCCTCATCACCTACAGTGACTCTGGTCAGTCCTCATTACCTACAGTGACTCTAGTCAGTCCTCATTACCTACAGTGACTCTGGTCAGTCCTCATCACCTACAGTGGCTCTGGTCAGTCCTCATCACCTACAGTGACTCTGGTCAGTCCTCATCACCTATAGTGACTCTAGTCAGTCCTCGTCACCTACAGTGGCTCTAGTCAGTCCTCATCACCTACAGTGGCTCTGGTCGGTCCTCATCACCTACAGTGGCTCTAGTCAGTCCTCATTACCTACAGTGGCTCTAGTCAGTCCTCATTACCTACAGTGGCTCTAGTCAGTCCTCATTACCTACAGTGACTCTAGTCAGTCCTCATCACCTACAGTGACTCTAGTCAGTCCTCATCACCTACAGTGACTCTAGTCAGTCCTCATCACCTACAGTGACTCTAGTCAGTCCTCATCACCTACAGTGGCTCTGGTCAGTCCTCATCACCTACAGTGACTCTAGTCAGTCCTCATCACCTACAGTGACTCTAGTCAGTCCTCATCACCTACAGTGACTCTGGTCAGTCCTCATCACCTACAGTGGCTCTGGTCAGTCCTCATCACCTACAGTGACTCTGGTCAGTCCTCATCACCTACAGTGGCTCTGGTCAGTCCTCATCACCTACAGTGACTCTAGTCAGTCCTCATCACCTACAGTGACTCTGGTCAGTCCTCATCACCTACAGTGGCTCTGGTCAGTCCTCATCACCTACAGTGACTCTGGTCAGTCCTCATCACCTACAGTGACTCTGGTCGGTCCTCATCACCTACAGTGACTCTAGTCAGTCCTCATCACCTACAGTGACTCTGGTCAGTCCTCATTACCTACAGTGACTCTAGTCAGTCCTCATTACCTACAGTGACTCTGGTCAGTCCTCATCACCTACAGTGGCTCTGGTCAGTCCTCATCACCTACAGTGACTCTGGTCAGTCCTCATCACCTATAGTGACTCTAGTCAGTCCTCGTCACCTACAGTGGCTCTAGTCAGTCCTCATCACCTACAGTGGCTCTGGTCGGTCCTCATCACCTACAGTGGCTCTAGTCAGTCCTCATTACCTACAGTGGCTCTAGTCAGTCCTCATTACCTACAGTGGCTCTAGTCAGTCCTCATTACCTACAGTGACTCTAGTCAGTCCTCATCACCTACAGTGACTCTAGTCAGTCCTCATCACCTACAGTGACTCTAGTCAGTCCTCATCACCTACAGTGACTCTAGTCAGTCCTCATCACCTACAGTGGCTCTGGTCAGTCCTCATCACCTACAGTGACTCTAGTCAGTCCTCATCACCTACAGTGACTCTGGTCAGTCCTCATCACCTACAGTGACTCTGGTCAGTCCTCATCACCTACAGTGACTCTAGTCAGTCCTCATCACCTACAGTGACTCTAGTCAGTCCTCATCACCTACAGTGACTCTAGTCAGTCCTCATCACCTACAGTGACTCTAGTCAGTCCTCATCACCTACAGTGACTCTGGTCAGTCCTCATCACCTACAGTGACTCTGGTCAGTCCTCATTACCTACAGTGACTCTAGTCAGTCCTCATCACCTACAGTGACTCTAGTCAGTCCTCATCACCTACAGTGACTCTAGTCAGTCCTCATCACCTACAGTGACTCTAGTCAGTCCTCATCACCTACAGTGGCTCTGGTCAGTCCTCATCACCTACAGTGACTCTAGTCAGTCCTCATCACCTACAGTGACTCTGGTCAGTCCTCATCACCTACAGTGACTCTGGTCGGTCCTCATCACCTACAGTGACTCTAGTCAGTCCTCATCACCTACAGTGACTCTGGTCAGTCCTCATCACCTACAGTGACTCTGGTCAGTCCTCATCACCTACAGTGACTCTAGTCAGTCCTCATCACCTACAGTGACTCTAGTCAGTCCTCACACACAACCATCTCTTCTGATTTCTATTTTATTATTTATTATTTAACCTTTATTTACCTTTATTTAACTGGGCAAGTCAGTTAAGAACAAACTCTTATTCACAATGACGTCCTACCATTAGGCAAAAGGCCTCCTGATGGGGACGAGGACCTGGGATCAAAAATAACAAATAAATACAATATAAATATAGGACAAAACACACGTGACATTGATTAGCATAAGAAGACCAAGGTGAAGAGGCAGAGTGGCAGAACCAACAACAACTCAACTGTCTCCTTGTTCCTGTCCTCCCCACTCACACACTTACTCCCTGAGAAACTCACTCCCTATGTACCCCCTCTTTAGAAAGCAGCTCCGCAATCTACATGATCACTGTAGAGAGATTAGGTGAGATGGTGCTAACAGCCATCCCTGGAGTGTCTCCCTACCCGGCTGCTGCTATTGGAGCTCTGCTAAGCTGTGCTACGGTCCAGGAGCCCACTCACATGATTGGCCCTCTCACAGAGACACTTCTACACTGTCACCCTGGTAATGTGAGTACAGCGTATCCAACTACACACGCTGAGTGAGCACCGTGCTACACACACACCGGGACACACACACACGCGTGCTACACACACACCGGGACACGCACGCACGCACACCGGGACACGCACGCACACCGGGACACGCACGCACACACACACACACGCACACACACGCACACACACACACACACACACACACACACACACACAGACACACAGAGAGAGAGAGAGAGAGCTACACCCTCTGTTCTCTACACGGGTTCTTCATGTGTTAATGGAAACTTGTGTCTGATGTGGGGCTTTTAGGGTAAAACTAAGGGGATGTTGCAATGTGCTGTAATTGTAGGGGACATGTTCCACTCTTCATGCAAAGGAGAGGCTCTAACTTTGGAGGGGGGTGTTGAAAATAATTTGACTTCCAGAAAAGTCGTGTTGAAGGATGTCTTGTTTCTGTGCTGGAAGTTGTTAATGCACATTTTAAGTGATGATAAAGTCATGAGCTCAATAAACAATGTTTGTTCAATTAGTGGAAACGCAAAGCGCTAATGAGAAAGTCATTCAAAACATAGAACGACACCTTTATAAAACAAAATGAATATTGTATTCTGTTTTTTAAATTCGGTTTAATCTAAGGTATAGCAGCTACTGTATTTATAATACTATACAACAAGAGAATAATATCATTGATTGATTGATTTGTGGAATATTATCATTGATTGATTTGTGGAATATTATCATTGATTGATTTGTGGAATGATATGTCAAAGCTAAACTGTAGTAGAAGAAACCTATAATTCATGTAAATATTTTTAAACAAAAACACTATTGTCAATGTAACACACTGGCACTGTGACGGACCACAATGTGTCCACTAACAACAAAACATTGTGTTGACTCAACATGATAAAATACTGTTTCTAAACAAACAGAATCATTTGATTATTGTAAATGGTAGAAGCCTAGAGATAATACTCTGAATGAGATGGGTATTTCTCAGGACGCGTCCCCCCCCTGGCCGTAGGTTTCCCCTCCCGAAATCAAACAGTGCTCTTTGATGGACCGCATCAACAGAAACAGAAAACACACAACAAAAACGACCGTGGAAGAACAGCCTCCTACACACATCACAAATAAAAGAATTCTGCCCATGCAGCATCTCCCACATGTTGTCTTTGAGTATTATAACAGGTTGCTGTCCCTCCATTCACTGCTGTGTGACAAAGCTCATCTGAGACTGTGGGTGGAGGGCAGAGTGGGTGGAGGGCAGAGTGGGTGGACGGTGACAGGTTGTTTTATGCTGCTCTGTCTTAGAGAGGTCCTATGGCTGGCCAGAAGAGGGTGACCGGCTGACCAAGAGCCAGTGTTGAGCGTTCCATTTCTCATTGCATTTTCCCTCTCTTTTCTCCCTTAGGTGATAAACAAAACAAAAAAAAATGTCTCATTCCAACAGCTTTGTAAATATCTGATTCGTTGAGATAATTGTACAGTAGCCTATAGGAGAAGAATATCTCCTGTCATTTAAATATCATGTGGTTGGTAATAGAATGAATTAATTATCAGGACAAGGACCGTGTTATTAATCAGTTATACTGGGACTTAAACTCCTGTTTGCCTCACAACACCAACACATCTAGACATGCTGGTCAGACCCCCCAAAACACATGACCGTGTTATTAATCAGTTAAACTGGGACTTAAACTGCTGTTTGCCTCATAACACCAACACATCCAGACATGCTGGTCAGACCCCCCAAAAAACAAAGACCTCCAAACACAACACAGGAAACGACGGATTAAATACATCCTCGTAGCTAGGAGCACACGCTTAAAAAAATAAAGTTCTGTGTTCAGCAGCTGGCGGGTGACGGGTGACGCGGGGGTTGAGGCAGTGTGCTCAGGGCCATCAGTCCCCAGCAGGACCTGCCATCGGCCCCAAAGGCCCTGTCCAGAGGCCCCCGTCGGCCCCATCGTCCACCAGGCATTCAGCATGGCCAGGCCCTGTCCAGAGGCCCCCATCGGCCCCATCGGCCCCATCGTCCACCAGGCATTCAGCATGACCAGGCCCTGGCTGCCAGGACAGGCCACTGGGGTTCAGTGGGCTAACATTGTTGAGTGTGTGGGCAAGACACAGGCAAAACAAGAGCTTTTCAAACTGTTTCCTCATTTCATTTGAGGAGGAGGATGATGAGAATTCCTGAAAATGTGAAACATTCAGATGGCTTTAACAACACACAGGTTTCCATTGTTCTGAGACAGAAGGCAGACCTTTTGTTTCCTGACTGAGACCCTTTCAATAGGCTCCCAATAACATACACTACAGTACAAATCACAGTGTTCATTTAGCACTAAGCACTTTACAAACAGCAATAATTAAATGATTGACCTGCTAGAATGAACTCTACAAAGTTATTAAGGATCTCTGCAAGGTTGTTTATGTTACAGTTATATATTTTGGAATGTTTTCCAATTTCAGATCCCATAATGATAACTGGCACTATGACAACACATCTCCACAGTGCTAGATGCCCTTCTCCTTCAGACAGACACCAGTATTCAGACCAGCCTTGGTTTAAAGAACCTCACTCTATCAGACCAGCCTTGGTTAAAGAACCTCACTCTATCAGACCAGCCTTGATTAAAGAACCTCACTCTATCAGACCAGCCTTGGTTAATAAAGAACCTCACTCTATCAGACCAGCCTTGATTAAAGAACCTCACTCTATCAGACCAGCCTTGGTTAAAGAACCTCACTCTATCAGACCAGCCTTGGTTAAAGAACCTCACTCTATCAGACCAGCCTTGGTTAAAGAACCTCACTCTATCAGACCAGCCTTGATTAAAGAACCTCACTCTATTTCACTAGACCACAAGAGAAGAATGATCATTTGAACTAGGAATGTCCCTGGTGTCAAGTAGTGAGCTAGAGCGGTCAGGTTATCTAGCACCAGCGTGTCAGACACGGGGGGGGGGGGGGGGGCTAGTTAATATGGCTTGTAAAACAGGGCAGCTCCATTACCTCGTCTCATTATGGGCGTTCAGGTTATCTAGCACCGGGGGGGGGGGGGGGGGGGGGGCTAGTTAATATGGCTTGTAAAACAGGGCAGCTCCATTACCTCGTCTCATTATGGGCGTTCAGGTTATCTAGCACCGGGGGGGGGGGGGGGGGGCTAGTTAATATGGCTTGTAAAACAGGGCAGCTCCATTACCTCGTCTCATTATGGGCGTTCAGGTTATCTAGCACCAGGGGGGGGGGGGGGGGCTAGTTAATATGGCTTGTAAAACAGGGCAGCTCCATTACCTCGTCTCATTATGGGCGTTCAGGTTATCTAGCACCAGGGGGGGGGGGGGGGGGGGGGGGCTAGTTAATATGGCTTGTAAAACAGGGCAGCTCCATTACCTCGTCTCATTATGGGCGTTCAGGTTATCTAGCACCAAGGGGGGGGGGGGGGCTAGTTAATATGGCTTGTAAAACAGGGCAGCTTCATTACCTCGTCTCATTATGGGCGTTCAGGCTCCGAGGCCATGTTTAAACACCTGAGACAATGGGTGCGTCTCCAATCGTAGCCTATTCCCTATGGGCCCTGGTCAGAAGTAGGGTACTGCATAAGGAATAGGGTCCCTATGGGCCCTGGTCAGAAGTAGGGTACTGCATAAGGAATAGGGTCCCTATGGGCCCTGGTCAGAAGTAGCGTACTGCATAAGGAATAGGGTTCCATTTGGTAGCCCCCCTCTACCACGGTACTAACGGGGTAATCAGCACAGCCCTGCCGCTCAGGGATCACTCTGTCACCGGTATTTATTCAGCCCAGAGCTATTAGGTCGGAGAAATGCCGTGGCTCCTGACAGGAACACCGACGGGCCTCGTGGCAGGTAGCTCAGACAGGACAATGTAAAATGTCTGGTCTGACTGTCACTGGTCGCAGCGATCGAATGCCGGAGTGATTCACAGAGACGCAGTCCAGTCGATAACCACCGAGGAGTTGTTACGGACGCTTAGCAAACATGCTCTTTAATGGATGGTCTTTCTGCGTGACAACGTCCATGCTGGACTGGTGGACTGGGGGTATAGGCTAGATTAGACACTACTAGACAGTTCTATTGAGAAGGTTAGTTAGGTTAGATAGACAGACATAGTGGTGGTCTCTCTATGCTCCACAGAACAGCTTGTTGCAGGGTGGGGGCGGTGGAGGACGGTAGATGTATTTTTTGATAGTATGACTGTGACAGTTCTCTGTGGAACGATACATGGGCGCGTTGTTGTCGTAGGAGGTGACAGAGGTGGGAGACAACGGGGGAGGCTGTGATTCAGTTTCCCAGTTGGTGGTGAATATCTTGTCACGTGTAGTTAGAAGGTCCAATGAAATCGCAGCACACTGTGGTAGGCGGTACCGGTGTGTGTTCTGAGTTGGTGGGCCCAGAACACAAGGACCTTCCTCTGAACTTTCTTCCTCAGACAACTCAATGGCTTTCATGTCACTAGAATATGTGGATGAAAGTTGTTAGTTTCTCGTGTTGTAGTTTCTGAAGTGGATCAGACACAAAGGTAACGTTCAGAGGTGAGGTAGTTGTGGAAGCATTGAACAAGACTCTGTTGTGCGGCCGGACCAGAGGCTGCTGTAGTACTGTATTAGAAGACACAGTGTGTTAGTGTGTTACAGCCTTACCGTTTGGAAAGACTGGCTTAAACAGGAACTCACATGGTGGGTGGAGGGGGGCATTCCAACACACACACACAGACACACACATATTGTACACACAGACACACACATATTGTACACACATACACACACATATTGTACACACAGACACACACATATTGTACACACAGACACACACATATTGTACACACATACACACACATATTGTACACACAGACACACACATATTGTACACACAGACACACACATATTGTACAGACACACGCACACGCATGAACACGCACACACACACACACACGCACACACACACACACACACACACACACACACACAGTCACAGACACACACACACACACTATTTTGTTCTATTTTTCTAAATATACTTAATTCTTCTAATGTGAGAGTGACTCCTCAGTCTATTGATCTGATGTCGGCCCAAACTAAATCAACTGGATCTGCTCCTACAGCCTCCTGGTACAATATGAATGGTTCTGGCAGCCTTAGTTCCTTTAGAGGGGACACTACTCTCTGCTCGATGGTCACATTTTGGCAGGATTCATGTTTGATATTGTGGACTGAGTTTTTTTGAATGACAAATGTTTATAGGATTGAACCCAGTGAAGCAGTCTAGTAGAACGTGTTTAGGCTGCTTCCAGGACAGGTAATACAACGTGTTTAGGCTGCTTCCAGGACAGGTAATACAACGTGTTTAGGCTGCTTCCAGGACAGGTAATACAACGTGTTTAGGAAGCTTCCAGGACAGGTAATACGACGTGTTTAGGCTGCTTCCAGGACAGGTAATACAACGTGTTTAGGCTGCTTCCAGGACAGGTAATACAACGTGTTTAGGCTGCTTCCAGGACAGGTAATACAACGTGTTTAGGCTGCTTCCAGGACAGGTAATACAACGTGTTTAGGCTGCTTCCAGGACAGGTAATACAACGTGTTTAGGCTGCTTCCAGGACAGGTAATACAACGTGTTTAGGCTGCTTCCAGGACAGGTAATACAACGTGTTTAGGCTGCTTCCAGGACAGGTAATACAACGTGTTTAGGCTGCTTCCAGGACAGGTAATACAACGTGTTTAGGCTGCTTCCAGGACAGGTAATACAACGTGTTTAGGCTGCTTCCAGGACAGGTAATACAACGTGTTTAGGCTGCTACCAGGACAGGTAATACAACGTGTTTAGGCTGCTTCCAGGACAGGTAATACAACGTGTTTAGGCTGCTTCCAGGACAGGTAATACAACGTGTTTAGGCTGCTTCCAGGACAGGTAATACAACGTGTTTAGGCTGCTTCCAGGACAGGTAATACAACGTGTTTAGGCTGCTTCCAGGACAGGTAATACTACGTGTTTAGGCTGCTTCCAGGACAGGTAATACTACGTGTTTAGGCTGCTTCCAGGACAGGTAATACAACGTGTTTAGGCTGCTTCCAGGACAGGTAATACAACGTGTTTAGGATGCTTCCAGGACAGGTAATACAACGTGTTTAGGCTGCTTCCAGGACAGGTAATACAACGTGTTTAGGCTGCTTCCAGGACAGGTAATACGACGTGTTTAGGCTGCTTCCAGGACAGGTAATACGACGTGTTTAGGCTGCTTCCAGGACAGGTAATACGACGTGTTTAGGCTGCTTCCAGGACAGGTAATACAACGTGTTTAGGAAGCTTCCAGGACAGGTAATACAACGTGTTTAGGCTGCTTCCAGGACAGGTAATACAACGTGTTTAGGCTGCTTCCAGGACAGGTAATACAACGTGTTTAGGCTGCTTCCAGGACAGGTAATACAACGTGTTTAGGCTGCTTCCAGGACAGGTAATACAACGTGTTTAGGCTGCTTCCAGGACAGGTAATACAACGTGTTTAGGCTGCTTCCAGGACAGGTAATACAACGTGTTTAGGCTGCTTCCAGGACAGGTAATACAACGTGTTTAGGCTGCTTCCAGGACAGGTAATACAACGTGTTTAGGCTGCTTCCAGGACAGGTAATACAACGTGTTTAGGCTGCTTCCAGGACAGGTAATACAACGTGTTTAGGCTGCTTCCAGGACAGGTAATACAACGTGTTTAGGCTGCTTCCAGGACAGGTAATACAACGTGTTTAGGCTGCTTCCAGGACAGGTAATACAACGTGTTTAGGCTGCTTCCAGGACAGGTAATACAACGTGTTTATGCTGCTTCCAGGACAGGTAATACAACGTTAGGCTGCTTCCAGGACAGGTAATACAACGTGTTTAGGCTGCTTCCAGGACAGGTAATACAACGTGTTTAGGCTGCTTCCAGGACAGGTAATACGACGTGTTTAGGCTGCTTCCAGGACAGGTAATACAACGTGTTTAGGCTGCTTCCAGGACAGGTAATACAACGTGTTTAGGCTGCTTCCAGGACAGGTAATACGACGTGTTTAGGCTGCTTCCAGGACAGGTAATACAACGTGTTTAGGATGCTTCCAGGACAGGTAATACAACGTGTTTAGGCTGCTACCAGGACAGGTAATACAACGTGTTTAGGCTGCTTCCAGGACAGGTAATACAACGTGTTTAGGCTGCTTCCAGGACAGGTAATACAACGTGTTTAGGCTGCTTCCAGGACAGGTAATACAACGTGTTTAGGCTGCTTCCAGGACAGGTAATACAACGTGTTTAGGCTGCTTCCAGGACAGGTAATACAACGTGTTTAGGAAGCTTCCAGGACAGGTAATACAACGTGTTTAGGCTGCTTCCAGGACAGGTAATACAACGTGTTTAGGCTGCTTCCAGGACAGGTAATACAACGTGTTTAGGCTGCTTCCAGGACAGGTAATACAACGTGTTTAGGCTGCTTCCAGGACAGGTAATACAACGTGTTTAGGCTGCTTCCAGGACAGGTAATACAACGTGTTTAGGCTGCTTCCAGGACAGGTAATACAACGTGTTTAGGCTGCTTCCAGGACAGGTAATACAACGTGTTTAGGCTGCTTCCAGGACAGGTAATACAACGTGTTTATGCTGCTTCCAGGACAGGTAATACAACGTGTTTAGGATGCTTCCAGGACAGGTAATACAACGTGTTTAGGCTGCTTCCAGGACAGGTAATACAACGTGTTTAGGCTGCTTCCAGGACAGGTAATACAACGTGTTTAGGATGCTTCCAGGACAGGTAATACAACGTGTTTAGGCTGCTACCAGGACAGGTAATACAACGTGTTTAGGATGCTTCCAGGACAGGTAATACAACGTGTTTAGGCTGCTACCAGGACAGGTAATACAACGTGTTTAGGCTGCTTCCAGGACAGGTAATACAACGTGTTTAGGCTGCTTCCAGGACAGGTAATACAACGTGTTTAGGCTGCTACCAGGACAGGTAATACAACGTGTTTAGGCTGCTTCCAGGACAGGTAATACAACGTGTTTAGGCTGCTTCCAGGACAGGTAATACAACGTGTTGCCCCCTGTCTGTCTGTGAGCACACAGGACAGGTAATACAACGTACTGCCCCCTGTCTGTCTGTGAGCACACAGGACAGGTAATACAACGTACTGCCCCCTGTCTGTCTGTGAGCACACAGGACAGGTAATACACCGTGCTGCCCCCTGTCTGTCTGTGAGCACACAGGACAGGTAATACAACGAGCTGCCCCCTGTCTGTCTGTGAGCACACAGGACAGGTAATACACCGAGCTGCCCCCTGTCTGTCTGTGAGCACACAGGACAGGTAATACACCGTGCTGCCCCCTGTCTGTCTGTGAGCACACAGGACAGGTAATACAACGTACTGCCCCCTGTCTGTCTGTGAGCACACAGGACAGGTAATACAACGTGTTGCCCCCTGTCTGTCTGTGAGCACACAGGACAGGTAATACACCGTGCTGCCCCCTGTCTGTCTGTGAGCACACAGGACAGGTAATACAACGTACTGCCCCCTGTCTGTCTGTGAGCACACAGGACAGGTAATACAACGTACTGCCCCCTGTCTGTCTGTGAGCACACAGGACAGGTAATACAACGTACTGCCCCCTGTCTGTCTGTGAGCACACAGGACAGGTAATACAACGTACTGCCCCCTGTCTGTCTGTGAGCACACAGGACAGGTAATACAACGTGTTGCCCCCTGTCTGTCTGTGAGCACACAGGACAGATCCTGATGACCCATTGAGCCTGATATTATAACGTTCAGGATGAGGAGAAGAGAAATGCACTTTTACACAAGGAACCGTTGGTATCCAAGAGCAAATGGATGCTAATCATTTTGCAACGTTTCTGTAACAACTTTGGACTCTCTTAACAAATACAGAATCTGCTGTTTTAATGCTGGAAGATTAAAAGAACATCATTTAAAAAGTCATGATTCATAAACATATGTTTTTCACTCATCATCCTGTTCCTATCACACAACTCCGCATAGCCCACCACCTCTCCTGTGGTTTGGACCTCTTAACGTCCTACATATAGGGACTGTAAATATATAGGTCGGATAATTAGCTTATCAAGCAGTCTGCCATTATCTCTCATTTTCTCCAATACAACCTGGACAACAGATACATTATCTATTGCCATTTATAGGCTACAATCGTCTAATTGAGCAGCGGTCTAAGTGAAAGCGTTTTATTCACAGTCAGTTCCCGTATTGCTAATGATACGTTTAACTGACGGGCCGGTGAAAGGCGCCCGCAGCAGCATGGCCCGTGTTAAATTAATAGAGTTGATATTGACAGGCCTTTATTGACTCCAGACGGATTAATGTGAGGAGTGTGTGTGTGATCATGATGCTCCGTGCGGTTTCCTTTCAAACCGGAAACCTCGCAAATCAACCAGAGCCTTTTTCCATTCAGTCAGGGAGCTGAATAACGAAGGATTCATTCTTGTCTATATACTGTTGTTATTATTATTATTATTATTAGCAATAATTGTTATTTAATCGTTATTATAGTAGTATCAACATAATAATAATAAGCCTAACTATTCACAACAATAATAATAATAATACGTATAGTCTAATGTGTAAGTATCAAGAAAATGTAATAACTTTTTATAGCCATCAAATGTTTAAATTTAGATAATTTTCTCCCACGCGTTACTTGACACAGCCACAATCTGGAAATTGCCTTCCAACCAGGGCCCCGAACCGCTCGCCCACCCACCCATCTAGTTTTTAACTTCCAAGTTTCTCAACCCACAGGGGGACTTTACCAGTATACCGAGTCTACCAAGCTGTGCCAATTGCATTATGCGCCTTATCGCCTCTGAACGGAAATGTTTTTGTGAACTATGTCCGGTTTTCTTAAATGCGCGTGGGGTTGAGGAGGTTTTTAATGTGCATGATTGAAACACCAGACAGTAAGTAGCCTAGTTGGCCTGCCGGACAGATGAGTCGACCTCTCAGTTCCGTTCAACACCACTGGAGGGCAAAAGTATTGAGAATCAACAACAAAATAATATTAACAACAAATACAATAATCATATTATTAGTAGCCTAACAATATAACACATGTATTTTACTATAATAGATTATAGGCCTACTTAATAGCGTAATGTATAACTAGTCTAGGCCTACTACTGTATCCATATGTTCCGTTATCATTAGACCACGTTCCTTTACCCGTTTCATTTCAGGATGTGAAAGTCATTAAACTTCAAGATAAACAATTTCCCCTTCTAGTGATATAAATAGCTCATAACTAAATAGGCCTGTAGCCCAGTCTTTCCTAAAGCAAAGCCTATTCAAACGATGCTGACAAAAGTTTCCGAGTTTAACGCAGCAAAGGTGAAAATTCCGTGATTGTGGCTCTCATTTGATTGTGGTTAGCGATGGTAGTTCTGTCGCTGCTCTTGCTCGGCAAGACTCGTTAGTTTCCGACGCTCATATTCCGGAATAGAACCCTTATATGTAGGCAAGGGTGTTCTTAGATTTACCGGATGAAACCATGTATGGCTTCTAGAGAAGAACCGGAATTCCTATTTGAAGGCGATGTGTAGAGGAAACATTTCAAATCTTATAGATCAGATCATCTTGTAACATTGATGTCCGTCTAAACTGATAACATGCCCTCTTGAAATTTGTTCCATTTCTTGTCACCTGTATTGTTTTATAATTTTCGTGCTAATGGAAACTGCATGGGGAAAAAACACATATTTTATCGCTTTATATTGGCAACTTTCACTTGTGAGTTCTCCATTGACAGCCCGGGGCCAATAGGATCCCCCAGCGCCTCCTCTCTCTAACCAAACGGTCCTTGTATGGGCAGTGACGTAGTGGCGCATTCACTGCCCACTGATAAATACATACTACTGCTACTCGTGCTGCTAGGATCCGTCATTCACTAAACAGCCTGATGATCTGGAGAGAGTAGAGTAGACTAGTGGTATCAACACACGCTCCAGATTGGGTTCACTTCTCCGGACAGGTTATCCGATGTTTCAGTGTAGGAAAGGACTGTAAAGGCCACACATACTCAACCAGCCGGTTTAAAATACCGTTTAAATCCTGGAAACAGCGAGGGTCCGTTAGTTTTAAATGATGACGGCTAAAACTTTAGAGAAAGTCCCGGTCTCTCTGGGTGGGTATGTCCACCCTGTCTCTGATACTATCTACTCTGTGGATCATGACAGTCTGCCGCCCGGGGTGGCTATCTTTCCTAACGCTGATTTAGGAGGCCACTACCACGACCATCTTAGCGGAGCTCCAGGTAAGCGTGGACTATACATGGTGTTGTTTTGATATCATGGGGACCTTTAGAGAATGCAACATGTGCTGTGTTGGTTATTGGAGAGGAAACATATAGGCTACTACGTATAGGTTATAATATTATGCATCATGTTTGATATAGCATTTTTTCATCTTGGCCAAGAGATTTTGGAAATATTTTGAATTTATGGTTGAGGGACAAATGTATGTTTGGATATTTGTATTAATGGTAATAAAAAATGTTATGTTTTAGAGGCACATGGCTAGAGTTACGCACTTTTCAAAAAAAAGTTTTCATAAAAGTAAAACGGCACCCCTTTGAAAAGTTGAATGAATGACCGGTGGGTAAAGGACGCGAGCGCGCAGCACGCACTAAACACTGTGCGCACGAGAACGGACCTGCAGCATGTTTTTTTTTTTTTTAAAGCTCTCTGATTTGTTTGTTTCGTGTTTGTTTCGTGATTCTCTGCTAAGATGTCTCTTCATATCTTCCAGATGGCTTGATGAGTGGCGATATGAGCTTAGAGAAACGCTCTCTCGACCTGTCTTACTCTAGCTTCTCCCAGCCACCTGGTCATCGGAACCAGACCTTCACCTACATGGGAAAGTTCTCCATCGACTCTCAGTATCCCGGTAACTGGAACCCCGAGGGCGTCATCAACATAGTGAGTGCAGGGATCCTGGGCATGACCCAGCCATCTTCTGCCTCCTCCTCCCCGGCGTCCTCCGGCTCTCCCGGCCATTTCTCCTCCACGCTCAGCTGCACCATGGCCCAGAACCAGGCCGACATGGAGCACCACCTCTACTCTTCCCCGCCTCCCTACGGCTGTGGGGAGGTCTACCAGGACCCGTCGGCCTTCCTCTCCACCGGGCCCGGTATCTCCTACCCGCCACCGTCCTACTCCTCCCCTAAGCCCAACACAGACTCGGGTCTCTTCCCCATCATCCCAGACTATGGGTTCTTCCAGCCGACCTGTCAGAGGGACATGCAAGCCATGCCTGACCGCAAGCCCTTCCCCTGCCCACTGGACTCCTTTAGAGTACCCCCACCTTTGACTCCCCTGAACACTATTAGGAACTTTACATTAGGTGGGCCGGTCTCGGATGGACCCAGACTCCCCACAGCGTACAGCCCCCAGAACCTCCCCCTGAGACCCATCCTGCGGCCCAGAAAATATCCCAACAGACCGAGCAAGACCCCGGTCCATGAGCGGCCGTACCCCTGCCCAGCGGAAGGCTGCGACCGGCGGTTCTCTCGGTCTGACGAGCTGACCAGACACATCCGGATCCACACGGGGCACAAACCGTTCCAGTGCCGGATCTGCATGAGGAACTTTAGCCGCAGCGACCACCTCACCACGCACATCCGCACGCACACCGGAGAGAAGCCCTTCGCCTGTGATTTCTGTGGCCGTAAGTTCGCGAGGAGCGACGAGCGCAAAAGACACACCAAGATTCATCTCAGACAGAAAGAGAGAAAATCATCCACTGCGCCATCAAACAACACGAACTCTGATCGCTCCGGTAGCGGTTCTATAAGCACATCTAGCGGAGTCTGCTCCTCCAGCACGGGACAGCTGGCGGGATGCCCCTCGCGGGCGGTATAGTACACACTATAGCCAATAGGTTTATGGGAATAAATATTTAGAAACCTTGATGAACTAAAGACAATAGAGATTGAGGTTTAATTGTTTGTAAGCTGCAAGTTCAAAACACAATATGGAACGAACTTTACACGCAACAGCAGAATTCTCTTTCATGCGTAATTGCGCATCATTCCGGTGCGCTCCAAACGTTCCCACGATGTATCCTCTTAGTTTGGTGGCTGAGAGAAACGCACTTTGTTTGCATAGCCTACTGAAGTCAAGTTAATAGACAATACTTTTAACACGTGGCTGCCTCTATTCTCTTCATGTATCGGGAAGAAACATGTTGAGGATTAATATCAAGCACATGTACACTGACGCGCCAATAGGTTACAATATACACAACGCTGCATGGGAAAGAACGTTATATTTGCAATAATTTAGAAGGAAAAGTGTTTTAAATTATTTACTAGACAAAATGTGTCATTTTTAACATGTTCGTTGATTGTATTTCCCCCTTGTTGTGCCTCGTTTCACACGTTATTTTTGTACATTGTCAATACAAGGACGATTTAATGAAACTGTACATTTTGTCATTTAATATTAAAGTTTGATTATATGTATATTTTTGTACACATTGTGCCGTGTAACTATGGAAAGTGTTGTGGTTTATGTCTAACAATAAGAAATGTAAATAATTGAACTCAAACCGAATTGACATTTGTTTTTCGTGAATGTTTACGACTCATATTAAATGTTAATGTTGATTAAAAAAAACATCTCAATGGCCTCCAGAAAGGTTATTTCTTGTGAACTAAAAACAAAATAAACTGTGAACAACATGAATATAATGTAATAGTATTGGAAAGTACACCATAAAGGGTGGGCGTGGTAATTCCCATGTAACGTCAGTCTGATGTGAGTCATGCCTTCACGAGCTCCCACTCACCGTCTATCCGTTCTGCTGCTGTGGCTAACAACTACTAGAACAGGAAAGATATTTACCGTTGTTCATGTAGAGATCTATACACACAGGACATACAATAATACGAATAATAATACGTTAAATAAAATAAAAAAGAATAATCAAAAGTTTATACTTTCAACATTAAAATTAATGCAGGTAGTCTGATCAACATTAAAACTAATGCAGGTAGTCTGATCAACATTAAAACTAATGCCGGGGTTAACTGCCTTGTTCAGGGGCAGAACGACACATTTTTACCTGGTCAGCTCTGGGATTCGGTCTTGCAGCCTTTCGGGTTACTAGTCCAACGCTCTAACCACTAGGCTACTGGCCACCCTAAACAACAGTACCTAGGATGGGGAGAAGTCAGTCCATAACAAAGTGCTGCTCTGCATTCCCGAAGGCACACTATCAACAAGGCAGGTCCTACAGGCTCTAGTTTCTACCTTCTTAACAGCACTATCAACAAGGCAGGTCCTACAGGCTCTAGTTTCTACCTTCTTAACAACACTATCAACAAGGCAGGTCCTACAGGCCCTAGTTTCTACCTTCTTAACAACACTATCAACACGGCAGGTCCTACAGGCTCCAGTTTTGTCACACATTGACTACTGTTCAGTCGTGTGGTCAGGTGCCACAAAGAGGGAATTAGGAAAATTACAATTGTCTCAGAACAGGGCAGCACGGCTGGCCCTTGGATGTACACAGAGCTAACATGAATAATATGCATGTCAATCTCTCATGGCTCAAAGTGGAGGAGAGAATGACTTCATCACTACTTGTGTTTGTGAGAGGTATTGACATGTTGAAAGCACCGAACTGTCTGTCTAAACTACTGGCACACAGCTCAGACACCAATGGATACCCCACAAGACATGCCACCAGAGGTCTCTTCACAGTCCCCAAGTCCAGAACAGACTATGGGAGGTACACAGTACTACATAGAGTCATGACTACATGGAACTCTATTCCACATCAGGTAACTGAAGCAGTAAAATCAGATTTAAAAAACAGGTAAAAATACACCTTATGGAACAGCTGGGACTGTGAAGAGACACACACACAGGTACAGACAGACACACAGGTACAGACAGACACACAGGTACAGACACACACAGGTACAGACACACGCATATGCACAAAAGCGATAGCACACGCACTCTACACACACGTACATTGTAATATTGTTATATGGTGGTATTATACATTTTATATTGTAGATATGTAGTGGTGGTATTATACATTTTGTATTGTAGTGGTGTAATAATGTTATATGTTGTACTGTTTTATATTTTGTTGTATGTCTAATGTAAAGTGCCTTAATGTGTTTGGACCCCAAGAAGAGTAGCTGCTGCCTTGACAGGAACTAATGGGGATCCATAATAAACCCCAGGAAGAGTAGCTGCTGCCTTGGCAGAAACTAATGGGGATCCATAATAAACCCCAGGAAGAGTAGCTGCTGCCTTGGCAGGAACTAATGGGGATCCATAATAAACCCCAGGAAGAGTAGCTGCTGCCTTGGCAGGAACTAATGGAGATCCATAATAAACCCCAGGAAGAGTAGCTGCTGCCTTGACATGAACTAATGGGGATCCATAATAAACCCCAGGAAGAGAAGCTGCTGCCTTGGCAGGAACTAATGGGGATCCATAATAAACCCCAGGAAGAGTAGCTGCTGCCTTGACAGGAACAAATGGGGATCCATAATAAACCCCAGGAAGAGTAGCTGCTGCCTTGGCAGGAACTAATGGGGATCCATAATAAACCCCAGGAAGAGTAGCTGCTGCCTTGACAGGAACAAATGGGGATCCATAATAAACCCCAGGAAGAGTAGCTGCTGCCTTGGCAGGAACTAATGGGGATCCATAATAAACCCCAGGAAGAGTAGCTGCTGCCTTGGCAGGAACTAATGGGGATCCATAATAGACCCCAGGAAGAGTAGCTGCTGCCTTGACAGGAACAAATGGGGATCCATAATAAACCCCAGGAAGAGTAGCTGCTGCCTTGGCAGGAACTAATGGGGATCCATAATAAACCCCAGGAAGAGTAGCTGCTGCCTTGACAGGAACTAATGGGGATCCATAATAAACCCCAGGAAGAGTAGCTGCTGTCTTGGCAGGAACTAATGGGGATCCGTAATAAACCCCAGGAAGAGTAGCTGCTGCCTTGGCAGGAACTAATGGGGATCCGTAATAAACCCCAGGAAGAGTAGCTGCTGCCTTGGCAGGAACTAATGGGGATCCGTAATAAACCCCAGGAAGAGCAGCTGCTGCCTTGGCAGGAACTAATGGGGATCCATAATACGCCCCAGGAAGAGTAGCTGCTGCTTTGGCAGGAACTAATGGGGATCCATAATAGACCCCAGGAAGAGTAGCTGCTGCCTTGGCAGGAAGTAATGGGGATCCATAATAGACCCCAGGAAGAGTAGCTGCTGCCTTGGCAGGAACTAATGGGGATCCAAAATATGCCCCAGGAAGAGTAGCTGCTGCCTTGGCAGGAACTAATGGGGATCCATAATAGACCCCAGGAAGAGTAGCTGCTGCCTTGGCAGAAACTAATGGGGATCCATAATAAACCCCAGGAAGAGTAGCTGCTGCCTTGGCAGGAACTAATGGGGATCCGTAATAAACCCCAGGAAGAGTAGTTGCTGCCTTGACAGGAACTAATCACTAATGGGGATCCATAATAAACCCCAGGAAGAGGAGCTGCTGCCTTGGCAGGAACTAATGGGGATCCATAATAAACCCCAGGAAGAGTAGCTGCTGCCTTGGCAGGAACTAATGGGGATCCATAATAAACCCCAGGAAGAGCAGCTGCTGCCTTGGCAGGAACTAATGGGGATCCATAATAAACCCCAGGAAGAGTAGCTGCTGCCTTGGCAGGAACAAATGGGGATCCATAATAAACCCCAGGAAGAGTAGCTGCTGCCTTGGCAGGAACTAATACCCCATAATGACAAAGTGAAAACAGGTTTTTAGACATTTTTGCAAATGTATTAAAAATTAAAAACAGAAATACCTTATTTACATAAGTATTCAGACTCTTTGCTATGAAAGGCACACACCTGTCTTAATAAGGTCCCACAGCTGACAGTGCATGTCAGAGCAAAAATCAAGCCATGAGGTCGAAATAATTATCCGTAGAGCTCCAAGACAGGATTGTGTCGAGGCACAGATCTGGGGAAGGGAACCAAAAAAATGTCTGCAGCATTGAAGGTCCCCAAGAACACAGTGACCTCCATCATTCTTAAATGAAAGAAGGTTGGAACCACCAAGACTCTTCCTAGAGCTGGCCGCCCGGCCAAACTGAGCAATCGGGGGAGAAGGGCCTTGGTCAGGGAGGTGACCAAGAACCCGTTGGCAGTGGTGGAAAAAGTACTCAATTGTCATACTTGAGTAAAAGTAAAGATACCTTAATAGAAAATGACTTAAGTAAAAGTCACCCAGTCAAATACTACTTGAGTAAAAGTCTAAAACCATTGGTTTTTAAATATACTTAAGTATCAAAAGTAAAAGTATGAATATTAAAAAATAACTTCTAATAAGCAAACCAGACGGCGCAATTTTCATATTTTTTATTTATTTACAGATAGTCAGGGTCACACTCCAAAACTCAGACATCATTTAAAAACAAAGCATGTGTGTTTAGTGAGTCCTCCAGATCAGAGGCAGTAGGGATGACCAGGGATGTTCTCTGTTTAGTGAGTCCTCCAGATCAGAGGCAGTAGGGATGACCAGGGATGTTCTCTGTTTAGTGAGTCCTCCAGATCAGAGACAGTAGGGATGACCAGGGATGTTCTCTGTTTAGTGAGTCCTCCAGATCAGAGGCAGTAGGGATGACCAGGGATGTTCTCTGTTTAGTGAGTCCTCCAGATCAGAGGCAGTAGGGATGACCAGGGATGTTCTCTTGATAAGTGTGTGAATTGGACCATTTTCTGTCCTGCTAAGCATTCAAAATGTAACGAGTGCTTTTGGGTGTCAGAGAAAATGTATGGAGTAAAATGTACATTTTTTTCTTTAGGAATTTAGTGAAGTAAAAGTCAAAAATATAAATAGTAAATTAAAGTACAGATACCCCAAAAAACTACTTAAGTTGTATTTTAAAGTATTTTTACTTAAGCTCTTTACACCACTGCCCGATGGTCACTGACTGACAGAGCTCTAGAGTTCCTCTCTGGAGATGGGAGAAACTTCCAGAAGGACAACCATCTCCGCAGCACTCCACCAATCAGGCCTTTATGGTAGAGTGGCCAGATGGAAGCTACTCCTCAGTAAAAGGCACATGACAGCCCGCTTGGAGTTTGCTAAAAGGCACCAAGACTCTCAGACCAGGAGAAACAAGATTCTCTGGTCTGATGAAACTAAGATTGAACTCTTTGGCCTGAATGCCAAGCGTCACGTCTGGAGGAAACCTGGCAGAATCATGCTGTGGGGATGTTTTTCAGCGGCAGGGACTGGGAGACTAGTCAGGATCAAGGCAAAGATGAACGGAGCAAAGTACAGCGAGTTCCTTGATGAAAACCTGCTCCAGAGTGCTCGGGACCTCAGACTGGGGCGAAGGTTCACCTTCCAACAGGACCATGACCCTAAGCACACAGACAAGACAAAACAGGAACAGCTTCGGGAGAAGTCTCTGAATTCTTAAGTAAATGAGGAATTGTATTTTTTTTTTTTTAAATTTGTAATAAATTAGCAAAACTTTCCAAAAAACAGTTTTTGCTTTGTCATTATGAGGTAGTGTGATGTCATTATGGGGTAGTGTGATGTCATTATGGGGTATTTGATTTCATTATGGGGTATTGTGATGTCATTATGGGGTATTGTGATGTCATTATGGGGTATTGTGATGTCATTATGGGGTAGTAGATTGATGAGGAAAAACAATTTCATATATTTTAGAATAAAGCTGCGATGTAACAAAATGTGATAAAAGTCAAGGGGTCTGAATACTTTCCAAAGGCGCTGTATCTGCAGTAAGGCTATAGGTAGAACTTTCAGCTGTCCCAAAATAAAAACCTTCAATTATAAACAAACTAGTGTTTTAATACACACATTTGTTTGGAATAAATCAATTAAAGATAGAAAACGTAGTGTGCACTTGGAAACTAGACGTGATAAATGCTTTCAAAGTTTACATTCAATATTCACATAAGGCTATTTTCAGTTACCAACGATGGTGTTAAGAGCATATCATATTTTCAGTTACCAACGATGGTGTTAAGAGCATATCATATTTTCAGTTACCAACGATGGTGTTAAGAGCATATATTTTCAGTTACCAACGATGGTGTTAAGAGCATATCATATTTTCAGTTACCAACAATGGTGTTAAGAGCACAGGATGTTTCTAAGCCTGTTCAGGATGAAAACATCTTATCTGGAAGTTTACAGGAGATTTAGAAAGTTCAATATTTAAACTAATAAGGAGAGCAAAAGCCCAGAGACATTATCCACGACACCTGCAGTTCATTCACCTGCTCCAACTCATGTCCCACTCACAGTGATTCAAAGTCTTTTGAAAGTCATGTGGCTGCCCCTATTTGGTCACAGGTATCCCTGCCTTTACAACACCGACATCAGAAGGAGACGTTGGGCCCTGGGTATGGTTCACCCTCACACCAGAAGCCATCAGGCTGGCCTATCTCTAGTAACCACGTCTCTTCCTCACACTGCTGCTGCGCCTCTACCTTACTGTCTGCGTCGGGAACAGTCTGTAGGACTTTATAATAATGACAATCCCTCCCGTCGTCAGAGTCATACGGAGGTGCCAGGATGTCGAGGAAGGCAGCCGGTCCATCCACCGTGTCGATCTGATGCAGGTTCTCCCTCTGCGGGGTTAAGATACACGGACTACTGTCATGGGTGAACCACATGGTGGATCGGAGCACAGCCCGCCGCAGAGAGTCCTTCTGGAACGGCAGCAGCGGCGGGTCGAACTGGGTCTCACTCTGCACCTGGTCCGAAGGTTTATCCAACAGGTCAAAACACCTGATACTGACTTTCCCGTATAGAACCTTGAGCATCCCGTTCATACCGGGGTGGTCGTGGAGCGGGATGGAAGCCCCGCCGTTCAGTAGAAACACCCCCATACTGAACGACTCCGTCTCGCAGATGTGCATGTACATGACAGGTGGGTTGTGTTCGGAATGTGAGCCGTTCGGTTTCATCTTCAGGTCTGCAGCCCTGACTTCCGTCAGCAGGGTGATTAGATCCTCCCGGTTGTCCAATAATACTTTGTTGGCCCCAATTGCGGATGCATTGAAATCTTTAAATGTAATATTGGCTTGGCTGGCTATTTTCTGAATGAGAGACTTCTTGTTATCCCGTGGCATTTTGCAGATGGAAACAAAATCCGACGCCTATCGATGCTGGTTTTCTTCAGACGCAGCTGAGCAACAGGAAGAAACGGACCGAGTTGGAAACGCTCTTATCTCCTCGAATCTCGCACAATATCGTCACTCCAGGATGGGGCCGCGTTCAAACTAAATAAACGCGCGTGTAAAGTTATAACGTAACGTTTTCCATGGTAATTAAATGTGGTTTTAACACCAGGGAATATTCACGGTCCAGAATCATTTCCAAACCTATCTGATCGTCACGTCCGCAGTGACAGCGACCGCGTAGAGGAAACAAGGCATTTTGGATATTGAAGTTTAATTTAAAAGTTGGCCAATATATTTCTGTAATGAATTCCCCCCCCGCACAAAAAATAAAAAACTATACGATTATCAAATCCCTTCTCTCAACAGAAGTTGTGCCGGGGAAAGTATGATTCTCACATATGCTCCTATTATAAGAGAAAAACAATCTTGTCTTTAATAAAAGCACTACAATTCCCAGCGGCTGTCGGGCTTCCGGAGAGAGTCAGAGAGAGTAAGAGAGGACAGCCAGACAGGACAGCCAGACAGGACATTCAACCCGCTCCTCTCCCCCAGTTTATCCCCTCTCTGTCGCTCTCTTTTGGGATGAGGGTTTCTCTTTCTCTCACTTTATTCAGCAATACTTTATGACGTTTTGAGGAGTACTGACTTTGTTACAAATACATGTTAAGAGGCTAAGATACTGTAACGACTCTGGGTTTATAAGCGCGGAAATCTATTCTGCCGCACGAGCATACTTTTGCGGCACAGTCGATAGCGCGCCGGACCTCGGGCTAGAAGGTCGAGGGTTCGAGACCTGCTCCCTGCTGTTTCATTACAATACTTTAGGCACAAGTTTCATACTTTAGGTCCAAGTAGATCGAATGCAAATATAATGGTCAGGTGATATACCACCTGTAGCCTAATGGTAAATAGGCTACCTTTGATGGGAAAGAGAAGCAGCCAAAACATTACACTCCACAGCTATTGACAATATAGTACTGAAGGGTGATCTGATCACCAGTTGTTTTTGACTGATCAACATTATTATTACAACACACACCAGGGAACATTAGAGCACAAAAACATGAATTACACCCCGTTGCCTCAGATCAATACATGGGGAATCTGGATCATTTATACATATAAAAATCAGCTATAGGCTCTGAGAATGTCTGCATGTCATTTCCTCCAACAGACAGAGGTGTGTTATTGTGCTGCGCTACCTGGCAGTGAGTGGAACCAGATCACAGGAAGAACACTGAGTCAGAGGGCTACACTACACTACACCACACTACACTACACTACACTACACTACACTACACTATACTATACTATACTATACTATACTATACTACACTACACTACACTACACTACACTACACTACACTACACTACACTACACCACACTACACTATACTATACTATACTATACTACACTACACTACACTACACTACACTACACCATACTACGCTACACTATACTATACTATACTATACTACACTACACTACACTATACCACACCATACTACGCTACACTATACTATACTATACTACGCTATACTACACTATACTATACTATACTATACTATACTACACTACACTACACCACACTACACTACACTATACTATACTATACTATACTACACTACACTACACTACACTATACTACACCATACTACGCTACACTATACTATACTATACTACACTATACTATACTACACTATACTATACTATACTATACTACACTATACTATACTACACTATACTACACTACACTATACTACACTACACTACACTACACTATACTACACTACACCATACTACACTATACTACACTACACTATACTACACTACACTATACTACACTATACTATACTATACTACACTACACTACACTATACTACACTACACTATACTGCACTATACTACACTGCACCACACTACACTACACTACACTACACTACAATACACTACACTACACTACACTACACTACACTACACTACACTACACTATACGCTACTCTACTATCTAATATGTTTTATTTAACCTTTTCTTTAACTAGGCAAGTCAGTTCTTATTTACAATGACGGTCTACCCCAGCCACATCTGGATGGCGCTAGTCCAATTGTACGCCGCACTATGGGACTCCCAATCACGGCCGGATGTGATACAGCCTGGATTTGAACCAAGGACTGTAGTGACAACTCTTGCACTGATATGCAGTGCCTTAGACCGCTGTGCCACTCAGGAGCCCCGATATACTACACTACACTATACTATAATATACTACACGATACTATAATATACTACACGATACTATAATATACTACACGATAGTACACTACACAATACTTTACTACACTGCTCTACACTACAATATACTATAATATACTACACGATACTACACAACACTATACGATAACATACACACGCTGCTACACAACACCACACTGTACTATACTGCTCTACACTACACCATACTACACTGTAATATACGACACGGTACTGCACTACACTATACTATAATATACTACGCAATACTACACTACACTGTACTTTACTACACTGCTCTACACTACACTATACTATAATATACTACACTATACTACACTACATTCTACTATTCTATAATATACTACACTATACTATAACATACTACACGATACCACACTATACTACAATTTACTACACTGCTCTACACTACACTATACTACACTACATTCTACTATTCTATAATATACTACACTATACTATAACATACTACACGATACTACACTACACTACACTTTACTACACTGCTCTACACTACACTATGATATACTACACAATAATACACTACACTATACTACACTACATTCTACAATTCTATAATATACTACACAACACTACACAACACCATACTATAACATACTACACGATACTACACTACACTACACTGTACTACACTGCTCTACACTACACTATGATATACTACACAATACTACACTACACTGTACTATACTACACTGCTCTACACTACACTATGATATACTACACAATACTACACTACACTGTACTATACTACACTGCTCTACACTACACTATGATATACTACACAATACTACACTACACTGTACTACACTACACTATACTACACTGCTCTACACTACACTATGATATACTACACAATACTACACTACACTATACTACACTACATTCTACAATTCTATAATATACTACACAACACTACACAACACCATACTATAACATACTACACGATACTACACTACACTACACTGTACTACACTGCTCTACACTACACTATGATATACTACACAATACTACACTACACTGTACTATACTACACTGCTCTACACTACACTATGATATACTACACAATATTACACTACACTGTACTATACTACACTGCTCTACACTGTCATATACTATGACATACTACATGATACTACACCACACCGCACTACGCTATACTATACTATACAATACTACACTGCTCTACACTGTACTATACTATAAAAACCACACTACTCTATACTATACTATACTACACTGCTCTACACTATACTGTACTATACTACACTGCTCTACACTATACTGTACTATACTACACTGCTCTACACTATACTATACTACACTGCTATACACTATACTATACTACACTGCTATACACTATACTGTACTATACTACACTGCTCAACACTATACTATACTACACTGCTCTACACTATACTGTACTATACTACACTGCTATACACTATACTATACTACACTGCTCTACACTATACTGTACTATACTACACTGCTCTACACTATACTGTACTATACTACACTGCTCTACACTATACTGTACTATACTACACTGCTCTACACTATACTATACTACACTGCTATACACTATACTGTACTATACTACACTGCTCTACACTGTACTATACTACACTGCTATACACTATACTGTACTATACTACACTGCTCAACACTATACTATACTACACTGCTCTACACTATACTGTACTATACTACACTGCTCTACACTATACTGTACTATACTACTCTGCTCAGCACTATACTATACTACACTGCTATACACTATACTATACTACACTGCTATACACTATACTGTACTATACTACACTGCTCAACACTATACTGTACTATACTACACTGCTCTATACTATACTATACTACACTGCTCTACACTATACTGTACTACACTACACTGCTCTATACTATACTACACTGCTCAACACTATACTGTACTATACTACTCTGCTCAGCACTATACTATACTACACTGCTATACACTATACTATACTACACTGCTATACACTATACTGTACTATACTACACTGCTCAACACTATACTGTACTATACTACACTGCTCTATACTATACTATACTACACTGCTCTACACTATACTGTACTATACTACACTGCTATACACTATACTGTACTATACCACACTGCTCTACACTATACTATACTACACTGCTATACACTATACTGTACTATACTACACTGCTCTACACTATACTGTACTATACTACACTGCTATACACTATACTGTACTATACTACACTGCTCAACACTATACTATACTACACTGCTCTACACTATACTGTACTATACTACACTGCTCTACACTATACTGTACTATACTACACTGCTCTACACTATACTATACTACACTGCTCTACACTATACTGTACTATACTACACTGCTCTACACTATACTATACTACACTGCTCTACACTATACTATACTACACTGCTCTACACTATACTATACTACACTGCTCTACACTATACTGTACTACACTGCTATACACTATACTGTACTATACTACACTGCTATACACTATACTGTACTATACTACACTGCTCAACACTATACTGTACTATACTACACTGCTCTACACTATACTGTACTATACTACACTGCTCTATACTATACTATACTACACTGCTCAACACTATACTGTACTATACTACACTGCTCTACACTACACTGTACTATACTACACTGCTCTACACTATACTGTACTATACTACACTGCTCTACACTATACTATACTACACTGCTCTACACTGTACTATACTATACCACACTGCTCTATACTATACATACTATGCTATACGGCACCCTATTCCCCTACTGTACCACCCTATTCCCCTACTGTACGTCCCTAATGGCACCCTATTCCCCTACTGTACCACCCTATTCCCCTACTGTACCACCCTATTCCCCTACTGTACGTCCCTAATGGCACCCTATTCCCCTACTGTAGGTCCCTAATGGCACCCTATTCCCCTACTGTACGTCCCTAATGGCACCCTATTCCCCTACTGTACCACCCTATTCCCCTACTGTACCACCCTATTCCCCTACTGTACCACCCTATTCCCCTACTGTACGTCCCTAATGGCACCCTATTCCCCTACTGTACCACCCTATTCCCCTACTGTACGTCCCTAATGGCACCCTATTCCCCTACTGTACCACCCTACTCCCCTACTGTACGTCCCTAATGGCACCCTATTCCCCTACTGTACCACCCTATTCCCCTACTGTACCACCCTACTCCCCTACTGTACGTCCCTAAAGGCACCCTATTCCCCTACTGTACGTCCCTAATGGCACCCTATTCCCCTACTGTACCACCCTATTCCCCTACTGTACGTCCCTAATGGCACCCTATTCCCCTACTGTACCACCCTATTCCCCTACTGTACGTCCCTAATGGCACCCTATTCCCCTACTGTACGTCCCTATTCCCCTACTGTACGTCCCTAATGGCACCCTATTCCCCTACTGTACCACCCTATTCCCCTACTGTACCACCCTATTCCCCTACTGTACCACCCTATTCCCCTACTGTACATCCCTAATGGCACCCTATTCCCCTACTGTACCACCCTATTCCCCTACTGTACCACCCTATTCCCCTACTGTACCACCCTATTCCCCTACTGTACGTCCCTAATGGCACCCTATTCCCCTACTGTAGGTCCCTAATGGCACCCTATTCCCCTACTGTACCACCCTATTCCCCTACTGTACCACCCTATTCCCCTACTGTACCACCCTATTCCCCTACTGTACCACCCTATTCCCCTTCTGTACGTCCCTAATGGCACCCTACTCCCCTACTGTACGTCCCTAATGGCACCCTATTCCCCTACTGTACGTCCCTAATGGCACCCTATTCCCCTACTGTACGTCCCTAATGGCACCCTATTCCCCTACTGTACGTCCCTAATGGCACCCTATTCCCCTACTGTACCACCCTATTCCCCTACTGTACGTCCCTAATGGCACCCTATTCCCCTACTGTACGTCCCTAATGGCACCCTATTCCCCTACTGTACGTCCCTAATGGCACCCTATTCCCCTACTGTAGGTCCCTAATGGCACCCTATTCCCCTACTGTACCACCCTATTCCCCTACTGTACCACCCTATTCCCCTACTGTACGTCCCTAATGGCACCCTATTCCCCTACTGTACGTCCCTAATGGCACCCTATTCCCCTACTGTACGTCCCTAATGGCACCCTATTCCCCTACTGTACCACCCTATTCCCCTACTGTACCACCCTATTCCCCTACTGTACGTCCCTAATGGCACCCTATTCCCCTACTGTACGTCCCTAATGGCACCCTATTCCCCTACTGTACCACCCTATTCCCCTACTGTACATCCCTAATGGCACCCTATTCCCCTACTGTACCACCCTATTCCCCTACTGTACGTCCCTAATGGAACCCTATTCCCCTACTGTACCACCCTATTCCCCTACTGTACATCCCTAATGGCACCCTATTCCCCTACTGTACCACCCTATTCCCCTACTGTACATCCCTAATGGCACCCTATTCCCCTACTGTACCACCCTATTCCCCTACTGTACGTCCCTAATGGCACCCTATTCCCCTACTGTACATCCCTAATGGCACCCTATTCCCCTACTGTACGTCCCTAATGGCACCCTATTCCCCTACTGTACATCCCTAATGGCACCCTATTCCCCTACTGTACCACCCTATTCCCCTACTGTAGGTCCCTAATGGCACCCTATTCCCCTACTGTACCACCCTATTTCCCTACTGTACCACCCTATTCCCCTACTGTAGGTCCCTAATGGCACCCTATTCCCCTACTGTACCACCCTATTCCCCTACTGTACGTCCCTAATGGCACCCTATTCCCCTACTGTACCACCCTATTCCCCTACTGTACGTCCCTAATGGCACCCTATTCCCCTACTGTACGTCCCTAATGGAACCCTATTCCCCTACTGTACCACCCTATTCCCCTACTGTACATCCCTAATGGCACCCTATTCCCCTACTGTACGTCCCTAATGGCACCCTATTCCCCTACTGTAAGTCCCTAATGGCACCCTACTCCCCTACTGTACGTCCCTAATGGCACCCTATTCCCCTACTGTACGTCCCTAATGGCACCCTATTCCCCTACTGTACGTCCCTAATGGCACCCTATTCCCCTACTGTACCACCCTATTCCCCTACTGTATGTCCCTATTCCCCTACTGTACCACCCTATTCCCCTACTGTACGTCCCTAATGGCACCCTATTCCCCTACTGTACCACCCTATTCCCCTACTGTAGGTCCCTAATGGCACCCTATTCCCCTACTGTACATCCCTAATGGAACCCTATTCCCCTACTGTACCACCCTATTCCCCTACTGTACCACCCTATTCCCCTACTGTACGTCCCTAATGGCACCCTACTCCCCTACTGTACCACCCTATTCCCCTACTGTACGTCCCTAATGGCACCCTATTCCCCTACTGTACGTCCCTAATGGAACCCTACTCCCCTACTGTACCACCCTACTCCCTACTGTACGTCCCTAAAGGCACCCTATTCCCCTACTGTACCACCCTATTCCCCTACTGTACCACCCTATTCCCCTACTGTACCACCCTACTCCCTACTGTACGTCCCTAATGGAACCCTATTCCCCTACTGTACCACCCTATTCCCCTACTGTACGTCCCTAATGGCACCCTATTCCCCTACTGTACCACCCTATTCCCCTACTGTACCACCCTATTCCCCTACTGTACCACCCTACTTCCTACTGTACGTCCCTAATGGCACCCTATTCCCCTACTGTACCACCCTATTCCCCTACTGTAGCCCTGGTCAAAAGTAGGGCACTATGTAGGCAATAGGATGCCGTTAGGGACACTAAACATACAACACTTCCTGTTGGTCTAATTCAGTCAGGCCCTCTAAAAGGGTCCGTATGAAAATACGTTGCTTAGAGACAACACTGTTCCCACTACCATCTCCATTGTCTTCAGACACAGTCCTGTTGGTTCACGTCTCACTACCATCTCCATTGTCTTCAGACACAGTCCTGTTGGTTCACGTCTCACTACCATCTCCATTGTCTTCAGACACGGTCCTGTTGGTTCACGTCTCACTACCATCTCCATTGTCTTCAGACACGGTCCTGTTGGTTCACGTCTCACTACCATCTCCATTGTCTTCAGACACGGTCCTGTTGGTTCACGTCTCACTACCATCTCCATTGTCTTCAGACACGGTCCTGTTGGTTCACGTCTCAGATAAGACCATGAATGCACGGCTTTATGCTGCTCTCTCTGATGAAATATGAGTTGACGATGAA
>NW_024058979.1:0-7500 GCF_016432855.1 Salvelinus namaycush
CCGGCCTAAGGGATTTATGGAGCTTTTCAAAAAAAGTCCGAAAATATTCTATGTTGAACTATTCAGGAAAAACGACAGAGTGCCCTCTTTTTGGGTTACCAGGTGCCGCTATTGAAATCGAATGAAAATGACTTTTAAGGGCCTGCCCACGCCCATGCCCGATATGGGAGCACCATAGTAGGGGTCCAAGTCAGTAGGCACCGGCCTAAGGGATTTATGGAGCTTTTCAAAAAAAGTCCGAAAATATTCTATGTTGAACTATTCAGGAAAAACGACAGAGTGCCCTCTTTTTGGGTTACCAGGTGCCGCTATTGAAATCGAATGAAAATGACTTTTAAGGGCCTGCCCACGCCCATGCCCGATATGGGAGCACCATAGTAGGGGTCCAAGTCAGTAGGCACCGGCCTAAGGGATTTATGGAGCTTTTCAAAAAAAGTCCGAAAATATTCTATGTTGAACTATTCAGGAAAAACGACAGAGTGCCCTCTTTTTGGGTTACCAGGTGCCGCTATTGAAATCGAATGAAAACTGACTTTTAAGGGCCTGCCCACGCCCATGCCCGATATGGGAGCACCATAGTAGGGGTCCAAGTCAGTAGGCACCGGCCTAAGGGATTTATGGAGCTTTTCAAAAAAAGTCCGAAAATATTCTATGTTGAATTATTCAGGAAAAACGACAGAGTGCCCTCTTTTTGGGTTACCAGGTGCCGCTATTGAAATCGAATGAAAACGACTTTTAAGGGCCTGCCCACGCCCATGCCCGATATGGGAGCACCATAGTAGGGGTCCAAGTCAGTAGGCACCGGCCTAAGGGATTTATGGAGCTTTTCAAAAAAAGTCCGAAAATATTCTATGTTGAACTATTCAGGAAAAACGACAGAGTGCCCTCTTTTTGGGTTACCAGGTGCCGCTATTGAAATCGAATGAAAACGACTTTTAAGGGCCTGCCCACGCCCATGCCCGATATGGGAGCACCATAGTAGGGGTCCAAGTCAGTAGGCACCGGCCTAAGGGATTTATGGAGCTTTTCAAAAAAAGTCCGAAAATATTCTATGTTGAACTATTCAGGAAAAACGACAGAGTGCCCTCTTTTTGGGTTACCAGGTGCCCCTATTGAAATCGAATGAAAACGACTTTTAAGGGCCTGCCCACGCCCATGCCCGATATGGGAGCACCATAGTAGGGGTCCAAGTCAGTAGGCACCGGCCTAAGGGATTTATGGAGCTTTTCAAAATTAGTCCGAAAATATTCTATGTTGAACTATTCAGGAAAAACGGCTATGTGCCCTCTTTTTGGGTTACCAGGTGCTGCTATTGAAATCGATCCTCACTACTGACACCACCTTATGTTAGTTTGGGTTACCAGGTGCTGCTATTGAAATCGAATGAAAATGATTTTAAATGGCCTGCAGACACCCATGCCCGCTATGGGAGCACCATACTATGGGCACAAGTCAGTGGGGGCCGGCCTGAGGGATTTATGGAGCTTTTCAAAAAAGGTCCGAAAATATTCTATGTTGAACTACTCAGGAAAAACGGCTAAGTGCCCTCTTTTGGGTTACCAGGTGCTCCTATTCTAATCGAATGAAAATGAATTTAAATGACCTGCAGACACCCATGCCCGCTATGGGAGCACCATACTATGGGCACAAGTCAGTGGGCACCGGCCTAAGGGATTTATGGAGCTTTTATATAAAATGTCTGTACTCATCCTCCCCTCCGTGCACCTGGTATTATTTTTGGGTTACCAGGTGCTCCTATTCTAATCGAATGAAAATGAATTTAAATGACCTGCAGACACCCATGCCCGCTATGGGAGCACCATACTATGGGCACAAGTCAGTGGGCACCGGCCTAAGGGATTTATGGAGCTTTTCAAAAATAAGGTCTGAATACTTTCTATGTTGAACTACTCAGGAAAAACGACAGAGTGCCCACTTTTTGGGTTACCAGGTGCCCCTATTTAAATCGAATGAAAACGAATTTAAATGACCTGCAGACACCCATGCCCGCTATGGGAGCACCATACTACGGGCACAAGTCAGTAGGCACCGGCCTAAGGGATTTATGGAGCTTTTATATAAAAGGTCTGTCCGCATCCTCACTACTGACACCACCTTATGTTAGTTTGGGTTACCAGGTGCTGCTACAGAAATCGAATGAAAATGACTTTTAAGGGCCTGCCCACACCCATGCCCGATATGGGAGCACCATACTACGGGCACAAGTCAGTGGCCACCGGCCTAAGGGATTTATGGAGCTTTTATATAAAATGTCTGTACTCATCCTCCCCTCCGTGCACCTGGTATTATTTTTGGGTTACCAGGTGCTCCCATTCTAATCGAATGAGTGCACCTGGTATTATTTTTGGGTTACTAGGTGCTCCTATTGAAATCGAATGAAAATGACACACAAAGACAAGGATTAATTGCAAAAAATATTGTATTTATTTAGAGTTATTCATGGATTGATTTGTCCCTCAATTAGTCTCCGAGCCTGGCTTGCATTATGAGGCAAATTATGGGAACGGTAGTAGCGTGCCTGCGTCTCCAGGGAGTGACACATGTGGTCAGCCACAGTTCCACGGTCTGTAAGCGACCCAAGATTAAAGTTTAATGTGGCAATGCTTCTTCGAATTGTACCAAATGTCACTTTCCTTCCAATGCCAAACTCTGCAAAAATCTTACCCACACAATCACAGAGATTACCGTATGGTTTACCAGAGCATGTGAAAAAGAAGAGTGTTGTGTCTGGGGTCATTCCACTCAGATGAGGCCTGATCCGATGGAATCGTTGAAGCCAAGTGTATTCCTCATCAGATATAACAATTCTGCACTCCCCGAAGCTGTAGTTAGTTTTGTGGCTTGCTACAGTCATTTGATAAACCCCACTTTCATTGGTTATTTCATTGAAATCACTCTCACCGAACATGGTGACTGGGGATCGTCGAGTTCCATTAAAAGTCGCCAACCGGCTGGACATGAGAGCCGCAAACCTGCGTCTGTCAGATGAGGTGGCTCGGACTTCCAGCCTGCTGAGAACAGAAGGAATAGATGCATTGCTTAGCTCCAAAAATCGTTTTAACTCCGCAGCGCTGAGCACCTCGTCCCTGCAGCGTCTGCGAAATTGTGCCATGTGCGTTGCCAGGCTCTGCCTAGAATCCCTGTCTATCTTTGCCAAGCAGAGTAACAATTTGCGAATTACACTGGCTTTAGCTTGCAGACCATTCGGCCGGAACTGAATAAGATATTTCAGGAAACTTCTAACATCTGATCGGTATAGTTTTAATGTGGATGGTGCCAAACTACGGCCTTCACATGTCCGGTACCACTCATACACACGCATGTAGTTGTCCAGAAAACACAGGCCTTCATCGGATTTGTCCTCGGACATAATGCGGAGGAATTCCCGTACTCGTGACAGACTGGTGTGACTATTGTCTATTCTTTTAACTGAAGGGTTAATACCCTTAATATAGGTAGCATATTCATTCAAAATGACATCACTCAAACCTTCAGTTGTGGACGGCACACCACCGCCGCCTCCATCACTTTCGCTATCGGTGGAAGGCGACATGACGCTGCATTGCTCCCCCGGTTCCGAGCATTGTTCACCGGTTGACTGCACCGTCGCCTGACTGGTTGACTGCACCGCTGACTGCTCACTCTCGCCACTCAGCTGCTGTTCTGCGGACAACTCACTTCCAACGCCGTTGTTAGGCTCCATACAATCCCCTGGGTAGGCCTGCTGTGTCTCAGCCGAAATCGGGCTACATTGCACGGCATGATTCCATTCCATAGATGCGTGTGTAAGTCCATGGACAGTCTTAAAATGTTTGTCTATCCGCGAAATATGCGTCTTGGTACAAAGTCCACAGTCATGTCGTTTTTGTTTGCTGTCCATAGCTAGCTTCTCTCTCCTGCCTTCCTGTGTGTATGTTTGTTAGCTTCCAACCGTCGCCTAATCAATGGCCTAATTATCACCAGGTGTGGATACAGGTGCGGCGCGAGCGGGGCACGGGCGGGGCACGGGCGGGGCAAGGGCGGGGCTGTGTCATAGCTATGCCCTGCTTAGGGCTATAGACATGAATTGTTATGCCGGAAAATAGGCACCTTGAATGGGATTCAATTCATAGAGCACTGCCCTTGGAGCCCACAGGCTCAGATGCCACATGCCACAATACCACTTCCACATACCACAATGCCACTTCCACATACCACAATGCCACTTCCACATACCACAATGCCACTTCCACATACCACAATGCCACTTACACAAGTGTCAAACGCCCCTTCACCAAGTGCCAAACGCCCCAACCCTAACCCTAACCCTAACCCTAAGAAGGTCGTAAGTTCCATCAGCAGTGCCACAGGTGCCATAGGTGCCAAACCCCTGCCTGGGTAATTTTTAAAGCTATTTAAAAAAAAAAAAATATGCCGGGCAAGAGGCACTCTGACCGGGGTAACATTAGGTGTGCACTGCCCCCCCCTGGAGCCCTGTGGCACTTGGCACTTGGCACTTGGCACTTTAAACCTTTCATAAGTGCCATAGGTGCCAGACCCCTGACTGGGTCATTTTTAAAGAATAAAGGGCTACACACATTAAATACTATGCCGGGCAAGAGGCACTCTGACCGGGGTAACATTAGGTGTGCACTGCCCCCCTGGAGCCCTGTGGCACTTGGCACTTGGCACTTGGCACTTTAAACCTTTCATAAGTGCCATAGGTGCCAGACCCCTGACTGGGTCATTTTTAAAAGGATAAAGGGCTACACACATTAAATACTATGCCGGGCAAGAGGCACTCTGACCGGGGTAACATTAGGTGTGCACTGCCCCCCTGGAGCCCTGTGGCACTTGGCACTTGGCACTTGGCACTTTAAACCTTTCATAAGTGCCATAGGTGCCAGACCCCTGACTGGGTCATTTTAAAGGATAAAGGGCTACACACATTAAATACTATGCCGGGCAAGAGGCACTCTGACCGGGGTAACATTAGGTGTGCACTGCCCCCCTGGAGCCCTGTGGCACTTGGCACTTGGCACTTGGCACTTTAAACCTTTCATAAGTGCCATAGGTGCCAGACCCCTGACTGGGTCATTTTTAAAGGATAAAGGGCTACACACATTAAATACTATGCCGGGCAAGAGGCACTCTGACCGGGGTAACATTAGGTGTGCACTGCCCCCCTGGAGCCCTGTGGCACTTGGCACTTGGCACTTGGCACTTTAAACCTTTCATAAGTGCCATAGGTGCCAGACCCCTGACTGGGTCATTTTTAAAGGAATAAAGGGCTACACACATTAAATACTATGCCGGGCAAGAGGCACTCTGACCGGGGTAACATTATGTGTGCACTGCCCCCCTGGAGCCCTGTGGCACTTGGCACTTGGCACTTGGCACTTTAAACCTTTCATAAGTGCCATAGGTGCCAGACCCCTGACTGGGTCATTTTAAATACAGGATAATAGGCTACACACATTAAATACTATGCCGGGCAAGAGGCACTCTGACCGGGGTAACATTAGGTGTGCACTGCCCCCCTGGAGCCCTGTGGCACTTGGCACTTGGCACTTGGCACTTTAAACCTTTCATAAGTGCCATAGGTGCCAGACCCCTGACTGGGTCATTTTTAAAGAATAAAGGGCTACACACATTAAATACTATGCCGGGCAAGAGGCACTCTGACCGGGGTAACATTAGGTGTGCACTGCCCCCCTGGAGCCCTGTGGCACTTGGCACTTGGCACTTGGCACTTTAAACCTTTCATAAGTGCCATAGGTGCCAGACCCCTGACTGGGTCATTTTTAAAGGATAAAGGGCTACACACATTAAATACTATGCCGGGCAAGAGGCACTCTGACCGGGGTAACATTAGGTGTGCACTGCCCCCCTGGAGCCCTGTGGCACTTGGCACTTGGCACTTGGCACTTTAAACCTTTCATAAGTGCCATAGGTGCCAGACCCCTGACTGGGTCATTTTAAATACAGGATAATAGGCTACACACATTAAATACTATGCCGGGCAAGAGGCACTCTGACCGGGGTAACATTAGGTGTGCACTGCCCCCCTGGAGCCCTGTGGCACTTGGCACTTGGCACTTGGCACTTTAAACCTTTCATAAGTGCCATAGGTGCCAGACCCCTGACTGGGTCATTTTTAAAGAATAAAGGGCTACACACATTAAATACTATGCCGGGCAAGAGGCACTCTGACCGGGGTAACATTAGGTGTGCACTGCCCCCCTGGAGCCCTGTGGCACTTGGCACTTGGCACTTGGCACTTTAAACCTTTCATAAGTGCCATAGGTGCCAGACCCCTGACTGGGTCATTTTAATACAGGATAATAGGCTACACACATTAAATACTATGCCGGGCAAGAGGCACTCTGACCGGGGTAACATTAGGTGTGCACTGCCCCCCTGGAGCCCTGTGGCACTTGGCACTTGGCACTTGGCACTTTAAACCTTTCATAAGTGCCATAGGTGCCAGACCCCTGACTGGGTCATTTTTAAAGAATAAAGGGCTACACACATTAAATACTATGCCGGGCAAGAGGCACTCTGACCGGGGTAACATTATGTGTGCACTGCCCCCCTGGAGCCCTGTGGCACTTGGCACTTGGCACTTGGCACTTTAAACCTTTCATAAGTGCCATAGGTGCCAGACCCCTGACTGGGTCATTTTTAAAGGATAAAGGGCTACACACATTAAATACTATGCCGGGCAAGAGGCACTCTGACCGGGGTAACATTATGTGTGCACTACCCCCCTGGAGCCCTGTGGCACTTGGCACTTGGCATTTGGCACTTGGCATTTGGCACTTTAAACCTTTCATAAGTGCCATAGAGTGGTAATTGCATAGGATTTCAGGGGTATACACATTAAATACTATGCCGGGCAAGAGGCACTCTGACCGGGGTAACATTATGTGTGCACTACCCCCCTGGAGCCCTGTGGCACTTGGCACTTGGCATTTGGCACTTGGCATTTGGCACTTTAAACCTTTCATAAGTGCCATAGAGTGGTAATTGCATAGGATTTCAGGGGTATACACATTAAATACTATGCCGGGCAAGAGGCACTCTGACTGGGGTAACATTAGGTGTGCACTGCCCTGTGGCACTTGGCACTTGGCACTTGGCATTTGGCACTTGGCATTTGGCACTTGGCACTTCCATAAGTGCCATAGAGTGGTAATTGCATAGGATTTCAGGGCTATACACATTAAATACTATGCCGGGCAAGAGGCACTTTGACTGGGATACAATTTTAAAAATTCCCGCACCATCTGGATTTGTCCACATGATGGCGACATTGGATAGGGTAAGCTGGGATAAAATTATGATGGTAATTGCATAGGATTTCAGGGGTATACACATTAAATACTATGCCGGGCAAGAGGCACTTTGACTGGGATAAAATTATTATGGTAATTGCATAGGATTTCAGGGGTATACACATTAAATACTATGCCGGGCTAGAGGCACTTTGACTGGGAT
>NW_024058979.1:22500-32500 GCF_016432855.1 Salvelinus namaycush
TGGGCACAAGTCAGTGGGCACCGGCCTAAGGGATTTATGGAGCTTTTCAAAAATAAGGTCTGAATACTTTCTATGTTGAACTACTCAGGAAAAACGACAGAGTGCCCACTTTTTGGGTTACCAGGTGCCCCTATTTAAATCGAATGAAAACGAATTTAAATGACCTGCAGACACCCATGCCCGCTATGGGAGCACCATACTACGGGCACAAGTCAGTAGGCACCGGCCTAAAGGATTTATGGAGCTTTTCAAAAATGTATGTAGTCACCCGCACTACTGACACCACCTTATGTTAGTTTGGGTTACCAGGTGCCGCTATTGAAATCGAATGAAAACTGACTTTTAAGGGCCTGCCCACACCCATGCCCGATATGGGAGCACCATACTACGGGCACAAGTCAGTGGCCACCGGCCTAAGGGATTTATGGAGCTTTTCAAAAAAAGTCCGAAAATATTCTATGTTGAACTATTCAGGAAAAACGACAGAGTGCCCTCTTTTTGGGTTACCAGGTGCCGCTATTGAAATCGAATGAAAATGACTTTTAAGGGCCTGCCCACGCCCATGCCCGATATGGGAGCACCATAGTAGGGGTCCAAGTCAGTAGGCACCGGCCTAAGGGATTTATGGAGCTTTTCAAAAAAAGTCCGAAAATATTCTATGTTGAACTATTCAGGAAAAACGACAGAGTGCCCTCTTTTTGGGTTACCAGGTGCCGCTATTGAAATCGAATGAAAATGACTTTTAAGGGCCTGCCCACACCCATGCCCGATATGGGAGCACCATAGTAGGGGTCCAAGTCAGTAGGCACCGGCCTAAGGGATTTATGGAGCTTTTCAAAAAAAGTCCGAAAATATTCTATGTTGAACTATTCAGGAAAAACGACAGAGTGCCCTCTTTTTGGGTTACCAGGTGCCGCTATTGAAATCGAATGAAAATGACTTTTAAGGGCCTGCCCACACCCATGCCCGATATGGGAGCACCATAGTAGGGGTCCAAGTCAGTAGGCACCGGCCTAAGGGATTTATGGAGCTTTTCAAAAAAAGTCCGAAAATATTCTATGTTGAACTATTCAGGAAAAACGACAGAGTGCCCTCTTTTTGGGTTACCAGGTGCCGCTATTGAAATCGAATGAAAATGACTTTTAAGGGCCTGCCCACACCCATGCCCGATATGGGAGCACCATAGTAGGGGTCCAAGTCAGTAGGCACCGGCCTAAGGGATTTATGGAGCTTTTCAAAAAAAGTCCGAAAATATTCTATGTTGAATTATTCAGGAAAAACGACAGAGTGCCCTCTTTTTGGGTTACCAGGTGCCCCTATTGAAATCGAATGAAAACGACTTTTAAGGGCCTGCCCACGCCCATGCCCGATATGGGAGCACCATAGTAGGGGTCCAAGTCAGTAGGCACCGGCCTAAGGGATTTATGGAGCTTTTCAAAAAAAGTCCGAAAATATTCTATGTTGAACTATTCAGGAAAAACGACAGAGTGCCCTCTTTTTGGGTTACCAGGTGCCGCTATTGAAATCGAATGAAAACTGACTTTTAAGGGCCTGCCCACGCCCATGCCCGATATGGGAGCACCATAGTAGGGGTCCAAGTCAGTAGGCACCGGCCTAAGGGATTTATGGAGCTTTTCAAAAAAAGTCCGAAAATATTCTATGTTGAACTATTCAGGAAAAACGACAGAGTGCCCTCTTTTTGGGTTACCAGGTGCCGCTATTGAAATCGAATGAAAATGACTTTTAAGGGCCTGCCCACGCCCATGCCCGATATGGGAGCACCATAGTAGGGGTCCAAGTCAGTAGGCACCGGCCTAAGGGATTTATGGAGCTTTTCAAAAAAAGTCCGAAAATATTCTATGTTGAACTATTCAGGAAAAACGACAGAGTGCCCTCTTTTTGGGTTACCAGGTGCCGCTATTGAAATCGAATGAAAATGACTTTTAAGGGCCTGCCCACGCCCATGCCCGATATGGGAGCACCATAGTAGGGGTCCAAGTCAGTAGGCACCGGCCTAAGGGATTTATGGAGCTTTTCAAAAAAAGTCCGAAAATATTCTATGTTGAATTATTCAGGAAAAACGACAGAGTGCCCTCTTTTTGGGTTACCAGGTGCCCCTATTGAAATCGAATGAAAACGACTTTTAAGGGCCTGCCCACGCCCATGCCCGATATGGGAGCACCATAGTAGGGGTCCAAGTCAGTAGGCACCGGCCTAAGGGATTTATGGAGCTTTTCAAAAAAAGTCCGAAAATATTCTATGTTGAACTATTCAGGAAAAACGACAGAGTGCCCTCTTTTTGGGTTACCAGGTGCCGCTATTGAAATCGAATGAAAACGACTTTTAAGGGCCTGCCCACGCCCATGCCCGATATGGGAGCACCATAGTAGGGGTCCAAGTCAGTAGGCACCGGCCTAAGGGATTTATGGAGCTTTTCAAAAAAGTCCGAAAATATTCTATGTTGAACTATTCAGGAAAAACGACAGAGTGCCCTCTTTTTGGGTTACCAGGTGCCCCTATTGAAATCGAATGAAAACGACTTTTAAGGGCCTGCCCACGCCCATGCCCGATATGGGAGCACCATAGTAGGGGTCCAAGTCAGTAGGCACCGGCCTAAGGGATTTATGGAGCTTTTCAAAATTAGTCCGAAAATATTCTATGTTGAACTATTCAGGAAAAACGGCTATGTGCCCTCTTTTTGGGTTACCAGGTGCTGCTATTGAAATCGATCCTCACTACTGACACCACCTTATGTTAGTTTGGGTTACCAGGTGCTGCTATTGAAATCGAATGAAAATGATTTTAAATGGCCTGCAGACACCCATGCCCGCTATGGGAGCACCATACTATGGGCACAAGTCAGTGGGGGCCGGCCTGAGGGATTTATGGAGCTTTTCAAAAAAGGTCCGAAAATATTCTATGTTGAACTACTCAGGAAAAACGGCTAAGTGCCCTCTTTTGGGTTACCAGGTGCTCCTATTCTAATCGAATGAAAATGAATTTAAATGACCTGCAGACACCCATGCCCGCTATGGGAGCACCATACTATGGGCACAAGTCAGTGGGCACCGGCCTAAGGGATTTATGGAGCTTTTATATAAAATGTCTGTACTCATCCTCCCCTCCGTGCACCTGGTATTATTTTTGGGTTACCAGGTGCTCCTATTCTAATCGAATGAAAATGAATTTAAATGACCTGCAGACACCCATGCCCGCTATGGGAGCACCATACTATGGGCACAAGTCAGTGGGCACCGGCCTAAGGGATTTATGGAGCTTTTCAAAAATAAGGTCTGAATACTTTCTATGTTGAACTACTCAGGAAAAACGACAGAGTGCCCACTTTTTGGGTTACCAGGTGCCCCTATTTAAATCGAATGAAAACGAATTTAAATGACCTGCAGACACCCATGCCCGCTATGGGAGCACCATACTACGGGCACAAGTCAGTAGGCACCGGCCTAAGGGATTTATGGAGCTTTTATATAAAAGGTCTGTCCGCATCCTCACTACTGACACCACCTTATGTTAGTTTGGGTTACCAGGTGCTGCTACAGAAATCGAATGAAAATGACTTTTAAGGGCCTGCCCACACCCATGCCCGATATGGGAGCACCATACTACGGGCACAAGTCAGTGGCCACCGGCCTAAGGGATTTATGGAGCTTTTATATAAAATGTCTGTACTCATCCTCCCCTCCGTGCACCTGGTATTATTTTTGGGTTACCAGGTGCTCCCATTCTAATCGAATGAGTGCACCTGGTATTATTTTTGGGTTACTAGGTGCTCCTATTGAAATCGAATGAAAATGACACACAAAGACAAGGATTAATTGCAAAAAATATTGTATTTATTTAGAGTTATTCATGGATTGATTTGTCCCTCAATTAGTCTCCGAGCCTGGCTTGCATTATGAGGCAAATTATGGGAACGGTAGTAGCGTGCCTGCGTCTCCAGGGAGTGACACATGTGGTCAGCCACAGTTCCACGGTCTGTAAGCGACCCAAGATTAAAGTTTAATGTGGCAATGCTTCTTCGAATTGTACCAAATGTCACTTTCCTTCCAATGCCAAACTCTGCAAAAATCTTACCCACACAATCACAGAGATTACCGTATGGTTTACCAGAGCATGTGAAAAAGAAGAGTGTTGTGTCTGGGGTCATTCCACTCAGATGAGGCCTGATCCGATGGAATCGTTGAAGCCAAGTGTATTCCTCATCAGATATAACAATTCTGCACTCCCCGAAGCTGTAGTTAGTTTTGTGGCTTGCTACAGTCATTTGATAAACCCCACTTTCATTGGTTATTTCATTGAAATCACTCTCACCGAACATGGTGACTGGGGATCGTCGAGTTCCATTAAAAGTCGCCAACCGGCTGGACATGAGAGCCGCAAACCTGCGTCTGTCAGATGAGGTGGCTCGGACTTCCAGCCTGCTGAGAACAGAAGGAATAGATGCATTGCTTAGCTCCAAAAATCGTTTTAACTCCGCAGCGCTGAGCACCTCGTCCCTGCAGCGTCTGCGAAATTGTGCCATGTGCGTTGCCAGGCTCTGCCTAGAATCCCTGTCTATCTTTGCCAAGCAGAGTAACAATTTGCGAATTACACTGGCTTTAGCTTGCAGACCATTCGGCCGGAACTGAATAAGATATTTCAGGAAACTTCTAACATCTGATCGGTATAGTTTTAATGTGGATGGTGCCAAACTACGGCCTTCACATGTCCGGTACCACTCATACACACGCATGTAGTTGTCCAGAAAACACAGGCCTTCATCGGATTTGTCCTCGGACATAATGCGGAGGAATTCCCGTACTCGTGACAGACTGGTGTGACTATTGTCTATTCTTTTAACTGAAGGGTTAATACCCTTAATATAGGTAGCATATTCATTCAAAATGACATCACTCAAACCTTCAGTTGTGGACGGCACACCACCGCCGCCTCCATCACTTTCGCTATCGGTGGAAGGCGACATGACGCTGCATTGCTCCCCCGGTTCCGAGCATTGTTCACCGGTTGACTGCACCGTCGCCTGACTGGTTGACTGCACCGCTGACTGCTCACTCTCGCCACTCAGCTGCTGTTCTGCGGACAACTCACTTCCAACGCCGTTGTTAGGCTCCATACAATCCCCTGGGTAGGCCTGCTGTGTCTCAGCCGAAATCGGGCTACATTGCACGGCATGATTCCATTCCATAGATGCGTGTGTAAGTCCATGGACAGTCTTAAAATGTTTGTCTATCCGCGAAATATGCGTCTTGGTACAAAGTCCACAGTCATGTCGTTTTTGTTTGCTGTCCATAGCTAGCTTCTCTCTCCTGCCTTCCTGTGTGTATGTTTGTTAGCTTCCAACCGTCGCCTAATCAATGGCCTAATTATCACCAGGTGTGGATACAGGTGCGGCGCGAGCGGGGCACGGGCGGGGCACGGGCGGGGCAAGGGCGGGGCTGTGTCATAGCTATGCCCTGCTTAGGGCTATAGACATGAATTGTTATGCCGGAAAATAGGCACCTTGAATGGGATTCAATTCATAGAGCACTGCCCTTGGAGCCCACAGGCTCAGATGCCACATGCCACAATACCACTTCCACATACCACAATGCCACTTCCACATACCACAATGCCACTTCCACATACCACAATGCCACTTCCACATACCACAATGCCACTTACACAAGTGTCAAACGCCCCTTCACCAAGTGCCAAACGCCCCAACCCTAACCCTAACCCTAACCCTAAGAAGGTCGTAAGTTCCATCAGCAGTGCCACAGGTGCCATAGGTGCCAAACCCCTGCCTGGGTAATTTTTAAAGCTATTTAAAAAAAAAAAAATATGCCGGGCAAGAGGCACTCTGACCGGGGTAACATTAGGTGTGCACTGCCCCCCCCTGGAGCCCTGTGGCACTTGGCACTTGGCACTTGGCACTTTAAACCTTTCATAAGTGCCATAGGTGCCAGACCCCTGACTGGGTCATTTTTAAAGAATAAAGGGCTACACACATTAAATACTATGCCGGGCAAGAGGCACTCTGACCGGGGTAACATTAGGTGTGCACTGCCCCCCTGGAGCCCTGTGGCACTTGGCACTTGGCACTTGGCACTTTAAACCTTTCATAAGTGCCATAGGTGCCAGACCCCTGACTGGGTCATTTTAAAGGATAAAGGGCTACACACATTAAATACTATGCCGGGCAAGAGGCACTCTGACCGGGGTAACATTAGGTGTGCACTGCCCCCCTGGAGCCCTGTGGCACTTGGCACTTGGCACTTGGCACTTTAAACCTTTCATAAGTGCCATAGGTGCCAGACCCCTGACTGGGTCATTTTATAAAGGAATAAAGGGCTACACACATTAAATACTATGCCGGGCAAGAGGCACTCTGACCGGGGTAACATTAGGTGTGCACTGCCCCCCTGGAGCCCTGTGGCACTTGGCACTTGGCACTTGGCACTTTAAACCTTTCATAAGTGCCATAGGTGCCAGACCCCTGACTGGGTCATTTTTAAAGGAATAAAGGGCTACACACATTAAATACTATGCCGGGCAAGAGGCACTCTGACCGGGGTAACATTAGGTGTGCACTGCCCCCCTGGAGCCCTGTGGCACTTGGCACTTGGCACTTGGCACTTTAAACCTTTCATAAGTGCCATAGGTGCCAGACCCCTGACTGGGTCATTTTTAAAGGATAAAGGGCTACACACATTAAATACTATGCCGGGCAAGAGGCACTCTGACCGGGGTAACATTATGTGTGCACTGCCCCCCTGGAGCCCTGTGGCACTTGGCACTTGGCACTTGGCACTTTAAACCTTTCATAAGTGCCATAGGTGCCAGACCCCTGACTGGGTCATTTTAAATACAGGATAATAGGCTACACACATTAAATACTATGCCGGGCAAGAGGCACTCTGACCGGGGTAACATTAGGTGTGCACTGCCCCCCTGGAGCCCTGTGGCACTTGGCACTTGGCACTTGGCACTTTAAACCTTTCATAAGTGCCATAGGTGCCAGACCCCTGACTGGGTCATTTTTAAAGAATAAAGGGCTACACACATTAAATACTATGCCGGGCAAGAGGCACTCTGACCGGGGTAACATTAGGTGTGCACTGCCCCCCTGGAGCCCTGTGGCACTTGGCACTTGGCACTTGGCACTTTAAACCTTTCATAAGTGCCATAGGTGCCAGACCCCTGACTGGGTCATTTTTAAAGGATAAAGGGCTACACACATTAAATACTATGCCGGGCAAGAGGCACTCTGACCGGGGTAACATTAGGTGTGCACTGCCCCCCTGGAGCCCTGTGGCACTTGGCACTTGGCACTTGGCACTTTAAACCTTTCATAAGTGCCATAGGTGCCAGACCCCTGACTGGGTCATTTTAAATACAGGATAATAGGCTACACACATTAAATACTATGCCGGGCAAGAGGCACTCTGACCGGGGTAACATTAGGTGTGCACTGCCCCCCTGGAGCCCTGTGGCACTTGGCACTTGGCACTTGGCACTTTAAACCTTTCATAAGTGCCATAGGTGCCAGACCCCTGACTGGGTCATTTTTAAAGAATAAAGGGCTACACACATTAAATACTATGCCGGGCAAGAGGCACTCTGACCGGGGTAACATTAGGTGTGCACTGCCCCCCTGGAGCCCTGTGGCACTTGGCACTTGGCACTTGGCACTTTAAACCTTTCATAAGTGCCATAGGTGCCAGACCCCTGACTGGGTCATTTTAAATACAGGATAATAGGCTACACACATTAAATACTATGCCGGGCAAGAGGCACTCTGACCGGGGTAACATTAGGTGTGCACTGCCCCCCTGGAGCCCTGTGGCACTTGGCACTTGGCACTTGGCACTTTAAACCTTTCATAAGTGCCATAGGTGCCAGACCCCTGACTGGGTCATTTTTAAAGAATAAAGGGCTACACACATTAAATACTATGCCGGGCAAGAGGCACTCTGACCGGGGTAACATTATGTGTGCACTGCCCCCCTGGAGCCCTGTGGCACTTGGCACTTGGCACTTGGCACTTTAAACCTTTCATAAGTGCCATAGGTGCCAGACCCCTGACTGGGTCATTTTTAAAGGATAAAGGGCTACACACATTAAATACTATGCCGGGCAAGAGGCACTCTGACCGGGGTAACATTATGTGTGCACTACCCCCCTGGAGCCCTGTGGCACTTGGCACTTGGCATTTGGCACTTGGCATTTGGCACTTTAAACCTTTCATAAGTGCCATAGAGTGGTAATTGCATAGGATTTCAGGGGTATACACATTAAATACTATGCCGGGCAAGAGGCACTCTGACCGGGGTAACATTATGTGTGCACTACCCCCCTGGAGCCCTGTGGCACTTGGCACTTGGCATTTGGCACTTGGCATTTGGCACTTTAAACCTTTCATAAGTGCCATAGAGTGGTAATTGCATAGGATTTCAGGGGTATACACATTAAATACTATGCCGGGCAAGAGGCACTCTGACTGGGGTAACATTAGGTGTGCACTGCCCTGTGGCACTTGGCACTTGGCACTTGGCATTTGGCACTTGGCATTTGGCACTTGGCACTTCCATAAGTGCCATAGAGTGGTAATTGCATAGGATTTCAGGGCTATACACATTAAATACTATGCCGGGCAAGAGGCACTTTGACTGGGATACAATTTTAAAAATTCCCGCACCATCTGGATTTGTCCACATGATGGCGACATTGGATAGGGTAAGCTGGGATAAAATTATGATGGTAATTGCATAGGATTTCAGGGGTATACACATTAAATACTATGCCGGGCAAGAGGCACTTTGACTGGGATAAAATTATTATGGTAATTGCATAGGATTTCAGGGGTATACACATTAAATACTATGCCGGGCTAGAGGCACTTTGACTGGGATAAAATTATTATGGTAATTGCATAGGATTTCAGGGGTATACACATTAAATACTATGCCGGGCAAGAGGCACTTTGACTGGGATAAAATTATTATGGTAATTGCATAGGATTTCAGGGGTATACACATTAAATACTATGCCGGGCTAGAGGCACTTTGACTGGGATAAAATTATTATGGTAATTGCATAGGATTTCAGGGGTATACACATTAAATACTATGCCGGGCAAGAGGCACTTTGACTGGGATAAAATTATTATGGTAATTGCATAGGATTTCAGGGGTATACACATTAAATACTATGCCGGGCAAGAGGCACTTTGACTGGGATAAAATTATTATGGTAATTGCATAGGATTTCAGGGTATACACATTAAATACTATGCCGGGCAAGAGGCACTTTGACTGGGATAAAATTATTATGGTAATTGCATAGGATTTCAGGGGTATACACATTAAATACTATGCCGGGCTAGAGGCACTTTGACTGGGATAAAATTATTATGGTAATTGCATAGGATTTCAGGGGTATACACATTAAATACTATGCCGGGCAAGAGGCACTTTGACTGGGATACAATTTTGTGGGTAATTGCATAGGATTTCAGGGCTACACACATTAAATACTATGCCGGGCAAGAGGCACTCTGACTGGGGTAACATTATGTGTGCACTGCCCCCCTGGAGCCCTGTGGCACTTGGCACTTGGCACTTGGCATTTGGCACTTGGCACTTCCATAAGTGCCATAGAATGGTAATTGCATAGGATTTCAGGGGTATACACATTAAATACTATGCCGGGCTAGAGGCACTTTAACTGGGATACAATTTTTAAAATTCCCGCACCATCTGGATTTGTCCACAAGATGGCATCATTGGATAGGGTAAGCTGATTTTAGGCATTGGGGCCTGGGAACACAATGTACATCAATGGCAGGGCTTTGCTGAAGATTGATGGGGAAATGGTGATGGGAAAATGGGCCAAAAAAAAGGGGGACAGAGCAGCCAACCTCCAAAGAGGCTGACTGCTCTGCCCCCCTTAAGGACAGTGGAACTACGGACCTCCAGGGCTATAGGCCTTCACTCACTATCCG